>NW_026731879.1:0-77500 GCF_028476545.2 Physella acuta
CACCATCCACATCCACACCACCACAGCACACCCACACCACCACTCCACACCCACACCACCACTCCACACCCACACCACCACTCCACTCCACACCACACCACCCTCCACATCCACACCACCACTCCACACCCACACCACCACTCCACATCCACACCACCACTCCACACCCACACCACCACTCCACCCTCACTACCACTCCACACCCACACCACCACACCACACCCACACCACCACTCCACCATCCACACCACCACTCCACACCCACACCACCACTCCACACCCACACCACCACTCCACACCCACACCACCACTCCACATCCACACCACCACTCCACACCCACACCACACTCCACACCACCACACCACACCACCACTCCCCACACACACCACCACTCCACACCCACACCACCACTCCACACCCACACCACCACTCCACACCACCACACCACACCACCACTCCACACCCACACCACCACTCCACACCCACACCCACACCACCACTCCACACCCACACCCACACCACCACTCCACACCACCACACCACACCACACCACCACTCCACACCCACACCACCACTCCACACCCACACCACCACACCACACCACCACTCCACACCCTCACTACCACTCCACACCCACACCACCACTCCACACCCACACCACCACTCCACATCCACACCACCACTGCACACCCACACCACCACTCCACACCCACACCACCACTCCACACCCACACCACCACTCCACATCCACACCACCACTCCACACCCACACCACCACTCCACACCCACACCACCACTCCACATCCACACCACCACTCCACAACACACCACCACTCCACACCCACACCACCACTCCACACCCTCACTACCACTCCACACCCACACCACCACTCCACACCCACACCACCACTCCACATCCACATCCACACCACCACTCCACACCCACACCACCACTCCACACCCACACCACCACTCCACATCCACACCACCACTCCACACCCACACCACCACTCCACACCACACCACCATCCACACACACACCACCACTCCACACCCACACCACCACTCCACACCCACACCACCACTCCACACCCACACCACCACTCCACACCACCACTCCACACCCACACCACCACTCCACACCCACACCCACACCACCACTCCACACCCACACCACCACTCCACACCACCACACCACACCACACCACCTCCACACCCACACCACCACTCCACACCCACACCACCACACCACACCACCACTCCACACCCTCACTACCACTCCAAACCCACACCACCACTCCACACCCACACCACCACTCCACACCCTCACTACCACTCCACACCCACACCACCACTCCACACCCACACCACCACTCCACACCCACACTACCACTCCACACCCACACCACCACTCCACATCCACACCACCACTCTACACCCACACCACCACTCCACACCCACACCACCACTCCACTCCACATCCACACCACCACTCCACACCCCCACTACCACTCCACTCCACTCCACACCCACACCACCACTCCACACCCACACCACCACTCCACACCCACACCACCACTCCACACCCACACCACCACTCCACACCCACACCACCACACCACACCACACCACCACTCCACACCCACACCACCACTCCACACCACCACACCACCACTCCACACCCACACCACCACTCCACATCCACACCACCACTCCACACCCACACCACCACTCCACACCCACACCACCACTCCCCACCCACACCACCACTCCACACCCACACCACCACTCCACACCCACACCACCACTCCACACCCACACCACCACTCCACACCACACAACCATTCCACACCCACACCACCACTCCACACCACCACTCCACACCCACACCACCGCTCCACACCCACACCACCGCTCCACACCCACACCACCACTCCACACCCTCACTACCACTCCACACCCACACCACTGCTCCACACCCACACCCACACCACCACTCCACATCCACACCACCGCTCCACACCCACACCACCGCTCCACACCCACACCACCGCTCCACACCCACACCACCACTCCACACCCTCACTACCACTCCACACCCACACCACTGCTCCACACCCACACCCACACCACCACTCCACATCCACACCACCGCTCCACACCCACACCACCACTCCACACCCTCACTACCACTCCACACCCACACCACCACTCCACACCCACACCCACACCACCACTCCACACCCACACCACCACTCCACATCCACACCACCTTGCAACCCCCCCCCCCTGTTGTCTGAGTTCGACATTTTTAAAATTCCACCAGCGGCTGACAGATTGTGGCTGAGATTTTCAAAACATTTGTTGTCACAGAAATAGTTGTAGCAAGGATCGTCTCATGGGGGGGGGGGGGGGGGGGGGGGGGGTTCAAATTTTTTCCCGCCTTAAAAATGTAAATATTAGAGGCGTAGCGTCCCTCCCGGTCCCCGAGGATAAACTTTTCACCCCCCCCCCCCCTCAGACTTTCGATTTTGCACCCCCACTCAACCTTTATGTATCTACCGAGGAGTCTAGGGGGGGGGGGGGTTCTGACCCCCCTAACCCCCCCCCCCCTGCCTACGCCACTGTAGGGCACACATTTGTTGTCACAGAAATAGTTGTAGCTCTCACAAATAGGTCAACACGTGCTGGGTCAAACTACACACGTGCTGGGTCAAACTACACACGTGCTGGGTCAAACTACACACGTGCTGGGTCAAACTACACACGTGCTGGGTCAAACTACACACGTGCTGGGTCAAACTACACACGTGCTGGGTCAAACTACACACGTGCTGGGTCAAACTACACACGTGCTGGGTCAAACTACACACGTGCTGGGTCAAACTACACACGTGCTGGGTCAAACTACACACGTGCTGGGTCAAACTACACACGTGCTGGGTCAAACTACACACGTGCTGGGTCAAACTACACACGTGCTGGGTCAAACTACACACGTGCTGGGTCAAACTACACACGTGCTGGGTCAAACTACACACGTGCTGGGTCAAACTACACACGTGCTGGGTCAAACTACACACGTGCTGGGTCAAACTACACACGTGCTGGGTCAAACTACACACGTGCTGGGTCAAACTACACACGTGCTGGGTCAAACTACACACGTGCTGGGTCAAACTACACACGTGCTGGGTCAAACTACACACGTGCTGGGTCAAACTACACACGTGCTGGGTCAAACTACACACGTGCTGGGTCAAACTACACACGTGCTGGGTCAAACTACACACGTGCTGGGTCAAACTACACACGTGCTGGGTCAAACTACACACGTGCTGGGTCAAACTACACCTTGTGACGATGTGCTGGGTCAAACTACACCTTGTGACGATGTGCTGGGTCAAACTACACCTTGTGACGATGTGCTGGGTCAAACTACACCTTGTGACGATGTGCTGGGTCAAACTACACCTTGTGACGATGTGCTGGGTCAAACTACACCTTGTGACGATGTGCTGGGTCAAACTACACCTTGTGACGATGTGCTGGGTCAAACTACACCTTGTGACGATGTGCTGGGTCAAACTACACCTTGTGACGATGTGCTGGGTCAAACTACACCTTGTGACGATGTGCTGGGTCAAACTACACCTTGTGACGATGTGCTGGGTCAAACTACACCTTGTGACGATGTGCTGGGTCAAACTACACCTTGTGACGATGTGCTGGGTCAAACTACACCTTGTGACGATGTGCTGGGTCAAACTACACCTTGTGACGACGTGCTGGGTCAAACTACACCTTGTGACGATGTGCTGGGTCAAACTACACCTTGTGACGACGTGCTGGGTCAAACTACACCTTGTGACGATGTGCTGGGTCAAACTACACCTTGTGACGATGTGCTGGGTCAAACTACACCTTGTGACGATGTGCTGGGTCAAACTACACCTTGTGACGATGTGCTGGATCAAACTACACCTTGTGACGATGTGCTGGGTCAAACTACACCTTGTGACGATGTGCTGGGTCAAACTACACCTTGTGACGATGTGCTGGGTCAAACTACACCTTTTGACGATGTGCTGGGTGACATCAGATGACATGCTTGACAGATGACATGCTTGACAGATGACATGCTGGGTGACATCAGATGTCATCTCGATGACTTGATCATGTCATGAGTTTCAAATAAAACATTTACTCACTACAGTACATGTCCTAAAGCCTGTATGTCATGTCCTAAAGCCTATCTCATGTCCTAAAGCCTGTATCTCATTCCTAAAGCCTATCTCATGTCCTAAAGCCTATCCCATGTCCTAATGCCTGTATCCCATATCCTAAAGCCTATCCCATGTCCCAAAGCCTGTATCCCATGTCCTAAAGCCTATCCCATGTCCTAAAGCCTCTAGCTAATGCTACCAGTTGGTGTCATCTTTGGGTGTAATGTGGCCCAGTTCTTCCGCGGCACGTTCATGAAAGCCGTATTAAGTAGCGGGACATTCATTGACCGTGTCGCCGGCATAAGGCCGGAACTTTCTCAAGAACGTGTCGCCGGCATAAGGCCGGAACTTTTTTGCTCAGACCGTCAATAGAAAACGCTGTCGTTACAAGCAAGTCAATGGAGCCTTTAAGGACGCGATTTGTTGACAAGGGCTCTTTGAAACACAACTGTAGGCTCGCTTTGTTAGATCTTAAAGCTACCTGTAGCCAAGCTTGTAGGGGCCACTTAATGCTACCTGTAGGCAAGTTTGTAGGGGCCACTTAATGCTACCTGTAGCCAAGTTTGTAGGGGCCACTTAATGCTACCTGTAGCCAAGTTTTGTATAACATTGGGTGGCCACTTAATGCTACCTGTAGCCAAGTTTGTAGGGGCCACTTAATGCTACCTGTAGCCAAGTTTGTAGGGGCCACTTAATGCTACCTGTGGCCAAGTTTGTAGGGTCCACTTAATGCTACCTGTAGCCAAGTTTGTAGGGGCCACTTAATGCTACCTGTAGGCAAGTTTGTAGGGGCCATTTAATGCTACCTGTGGCCAAGTTTGTAGGGGCCACTTAATGCTACCTGTAGCCAAGTTTGTAGGGGCCACTTAATGCTACCTGTAGCCATGTTTGTAGGGGCCACTTAATGCTACCTGTAGCCAACTTTGTAGGGGCCACTTAATGCTACCTGTAGCCAAGTTTGTAGGGGCCACTTAATGCTACCTGTAGGCAAGTTTGTAGGGGCCACTTAATGCTACCTGTGGCCAAGTTTGTAGGGGCCACTTAATGCTACCTGTAGCCAAGTTTGTAGGGCCACTTAATGCTACCTGTAGCCAAGTTTGTAGGGGCCACTTAATGCTACCTGTAGCCAAGTTTGTAGGGGCCACTTAATGCTACCTGTAGGCAAGTTTGTAGGGGCCATTTAATGCTACCTGTGGCCAAGTTTGTAGGGGCCACTTAATGCTACCTGTAGGCAAGTTTGTAGGGGCCACTTAATGCTACCTGTAGGCAAGTTTGTAGGGGCCACTTAATGCTACCTGTAGCCAAGTTTGTAGGGGCCACTTAATGCTACCTGTAGCCAAGTTTGGTAGGGGCCACTTAATGCTACCTGTAGCCAAGTTTGTAGGGGCCACTTAATGCTACCTGTAGTTTGTAGAACACACGGCTCAGGTAGGTTGCCGCCAGATGTGAATGACAGAGGGGGGTGGGGGGGGGGGGCAGGTGGGGGTATTAGTAATGGGTGCGGAATCCTCTCATAATATGGCAATTAAACTTGTGGAATTATGCGCAGGCGGTGGATTAGCGGATTACAGGATCACTACACAGAGGCGTAGTGCCCCTTCGCGAATGTCTGATCTATTCTAGTCTTGTCATACCTCAATGTAAGCCCTGCTAGGGGGGGATACCTTAAAATCTATCTAACCCTTCTCTAGGCTTATCTAACTAACTACTGTCCGGTCAGTGCAAGCCCGGCTAAACCCAGGCTGGTTAATAACCTAACCTTAGTCTAAATTAAAAACAAAAAAACTTTAACAATAATATAAAATTTATTTAACAAAATAATAAATATGGAACCAGAAGTTATTATAAAAAAACCAGAATCTAGATCTAGATAAAACACTCAAGACATACAAAACAAACAGAACTCAACGAAACAAAACACCCAATTTCGGACCACCGTCCTAGAAAGAGGAAAAATAGACAAATCAATTCAAAATGTAAAAACAGTTATACACAAGGCAGTAAGCTGACACTAATGTCAGCCTAAACAAGAGGCTCTCATAAATGAAAGTAAAATCTACAATAATCCATGACTAAACCCAGACCATCATACTACCACGTGGTCTGGATAAAACAAACATTGAGACTTCTCAAAGTCGAAGTGACTAAATAGATCTAGTATATAGTCACTTTGTATACAAAATAAGCAAACAAAAATATGGAAAACATAATAAAACACTATAAAAATAACCCTACGTTACCATACACCACATAAACGTGACACAGAAACTCTTCAACACACAGGCCTCGACATTCCAGCCGAATGTCCCTCCCTGTCGACACACCACATTCACGAACAAAGAAACCAATACTACGAACAAAGAAACCAATGCTACGCACAAGAAAATAGTCCCTAATACAATAATAAGTAACATTCAGGACATAAAGCAAAGTGGAGCAACAATCCAAAACAAAGTTTGCATAAATAATAACATTAAAATATAAACAAGACACAATAACCATGCCACAAACCATTGTAAAATCAAAATCATATCAGCGCCATAATAGCGGACTACTTAACTAAAAACCACAACAATCCTAAAAGGAACATAAAAAGCGACATTCGCCTTCTTAGTTACAAATAATTATAATAACAGATAAACACACTCCAGCCGCTCACATACACGCCCCTTAAAGCTTGCGGTCACCGCAAGCTAAATAACTTGAAAAAAAATCAGCCCACAGGGCACAATCATAATTTTACAAAAAACAAAATTTTGCAAAAAAATCAGACGATGTGGCTGTAGCAGCCGGCGGTACAACTTTGACCGGCCTTGGGGAGGACGGTTGAGCCTTGGGAGGCACATATCTCCTAATCTGTGTACTGGCCACCCGGCGGGTGCCAGAAGGGCCATCTTTCTTTTTAATGGCGTAACCCCCGCCGGTGATCGGAGGTAATTCGACAACGACATAAACTGTCGGGCCGTCCAGGTCTGCCATTTTGCGTCTGCCAAGTGAGGGTTGTCTCAGAAGGACCAGGTCGCCTATGGCCAGTTCAGCTACAGGTGCCTTTTTGACCTGTTTGTCCTTCTTGCTTGACTCTGTCTGGGGGCATGCCCCAGCACCACCACCCGGTGCCTTAATTAAAGATGGGTTAGGTGGAACCATTGCCTCTAGTTCCTCAGATTGGTCCACCTTTACCCTGGTTATGCTGGCGCGTAGGCAGGATGTTGGGCCTGATACCACTGACGGATCTGGGTGAAAAGGTTGGTCTAATGGCTGTACCACCTTGTCGTCTTTCATTCTGGAGTCTCCTTCCGTCGCCTGAATGGTTGGTACACCCTTGGCAGGCACCAGAGTCCTTTCGCGGGGGCGGAGGACCTTGTCCCCTCGCCATACCTTCGGTGTCACTTGATTCCCTTTGGGCACATATTTCTTTGCCCTATGGCAATGACGGGCGAGGTGACCCCTCTGGTGACAGTTAAAGCAGCCCTTTGATTGGACCTCCGTGCGCTTGCGAGGTGCTTGGCGCACATTGGAAAATTTGGGGTCCCGCGTAAAGTGCTTCAGCAGAGCAGCAAGCTGCTCTGTGAGCCTGTTGACTTTGTCCTCCAGCTTGGACCTGAACGAACATTTTTCAATGGGCCTGGCATTTATTGCTGCCACGTAGGCAGGTTCAGCAAGAGGGTCCTCGTCTCCAGACCATCGAATGGCCGCATCACGTATGGCCAGGAAGGGGATCTTGGGGTCCCGGAAAATCAGCTCGTGCAGATGGCGTCTGACTGTGGCCTGGCTCAGGTTTTCCACAAACTGGTCTCGAAGAAACCCTGCATCAGTCTGTGGGACCTGCAGGGCACTCTGCCTCGTAACCAGGGTCTTGAAGGCCCTGTGCAGTCGGTGCGAGTAGGCCCTCACCGACTCGTGTTGGTCCTGTACAACCATCTGAAACTGGGCCATGAGCTGCGGTACTCTCCTCTTCTCGCCGTACACCTCTCTGAGGAGCCTGAGGGTGGCTTCTGGGTCGTGCTGCAGGTCATCACCCCTGCAGCTCAGCTCCTCTCTCACCGCTTCCCCCAGGTACTGCCAGAGGAGGTCCTTCCTCTCTTCTACTGAGAGGTCTCCCCTGGCCCTCCAGAGGGACTGGACCTCTTTGATGAACCGGTCCACCTCATAGCCATGGCTGTCCCCATGAAACTTCCTGATGAGGATCTCCCTGGGTGGAACGATGATGATGGTTGGTGCCACCTCCGCCATCTCGTCCGAATTGGGTGTTTTAAACAACAAACGGTTCCTACACTAAACAAAAACTAAACACAAATGGTTCCATAAAGGGCCTATCAAGAAAAAAATTTATCTAAGCTAACCTAGTCCTAACAGAAAAACAAAAATTTAACTAGACTAAAGCACTGACCCCACTCGTGCTACCAATTTGTAAGCCCTGCTAGGGGGGGGATACCTTAAAATCTATCTAACCCTTCTCTAGGCTTATCTAACTAACTACTGTCCGGTCAGTGCAAGCCCGGCTAAACCCAGGCTGGTTAATAACCTAACCTTAGTCTAAATTAAAAACAAAAAAACTTTAACAATAATATAAAATTTATTTAACAAAATAATAAATATGGAACCAGAAGTTATTATAAAAAAACCAGAATCTAGATCTAGATAAAACACTCAAGACATACAAAACAAACAGAACTCAACGAAACAAAACACCCAATTTCGGACCACCGTCCTAGAAAGAGGAAAAATAGACAAATCAATTCAAAATGTAAAAACAGTTATACACAAGGCAGTAAGCTGACACTAATGTCAGCCTAAACAAGAGGCTCTCATAAATGAAAGTAAAATCTACAATAATCCATGACTAAACCCAGGCCATCATGCTACCACGTGGTCTGGATAAAACAAACATTGAGACTTCTCAAAGTCGAAGTGACTAAATAGATCTAGTATATAGTCACTTTGTATACAAAATAAGCAAACAAAAATATGGAAAACATAATAAAACACTATAAAAATAACCCTACGTTACCATACACCACATAAACGTGACACAGAAACTCTTCAACACACAGGCCTCGACATTCCAGCCGAATGTCCCTCCCTGTCGACACACCACATTCACGAACAAAGAAACCAATACTACGAACAAAGAAACCAATGCTACGCACAAGAAAATAGTCCCTAATACAATAATAAGTAACATTCAGGACATAAAGCAAAGTGGAGCAACAATCCAAAACAAAGTTTGCATAAATAATAACATTAAAATATAAACAAGACACAATAACCATGCCACAAACCATTGTAAAATCAAAATCATATCAGCGCCATAATAGCGGACTACTTAACTAAAAACCACAACAATCCTAAAAGGAACATAAAAAGCGACATTCGCCTTCTTAGTTACAAATAATTATAATAACAGATAAACACACTCCAGCCGCTCACATCAACATTAGAACCGACAGTGACCCAACTTTGATCACATGTTATCCAATTTTAAGTTTTTTCAATTGTTTATTCTCGAAGTGATCAAAGATTTCTCTACACTCCGATCTGTTGAAAATATTTTTGATCACGATAAAGTCGCCCCCCCCCCTCCTGTATGTTGTTGTGAGAGCGGCTTTTTATCCTTGACTGGCCTTGAGGGAGGATGATTTGGCTGCCCCCCCCCCCCCCCCCCCCATCGATGTAGACAACAGTTTCATGTATGCGTACAGTCAGGCTGTTGTCCTGACTTTTGACTGTGTACACAAATGTAATACATCTCATGTCAGCTTTTACTTTTATATCTTCAAGTATTCCAACCTCCCCCCCCCAGGGTCGGTGTCTGAGACCCCCCACCCACCCTCCCCTAGCTATGCCCCTGACTAGACCATCACGTAACACCAGCAATAACCGACTGCCTAGCCATACCGATCAATAATCGATACACAAAAGTGATTTTAAAAACCGATTTTTCTCCAACGATCGATTTCCGATAGATCAATGATCTACACGTGATCGATAGATCAATGATCTACACGTGATCGATAGATCAATGATCTACACGTTGCCGATAGATCAATGATCTACACGTTGCCGATAGATCAATGATCTACACGTTGCCGATAGATCAATGATCTACACGTGATCGATAGATCAATGATCTACACGTGATCGATAGATCAATGATCTACACGTGATCGATAGATCAATGATCTACACGTTGCCGATAGATCAATGATCTACACGTGATCGATAGATCAATGATCTACACGTTGCCGATAGATCAATGATCTACACGTGATCGATAGATCAATGATAGATCAATGATCTACACGTGATCGATAGATCAATGATCTACACGTTGCTACATCAGAGAAACAAATTTGTCTGCAGACTTCATGTTTTATTCAACAACATTTGTTGGCATTAGTTTGAAACTTATTGGTTTGCAATGTGTCATACACTTCTTTTATCAGACACTTCTCTGTGACCACTTTTGCCGCTTATCAGTTACAAAACATTGGACGTGCCCCCCCTCCCCCCACACACTCAACCCCCCCCCCCCCCCACGGTTCTGGGTAGACAGTTCTTATCTTTTGTTAACCCGTCAGCATATGTGTATGTGGGTGTGTTTGGGGGGGGGGTCCATTGATTGACGTCATCAGGGTGTTAGCTTGACAAAGTTTCATTCCCACCACCCCACACCACCTACACAACCCCACACCACCCCACACAACCCAACACCACCCCACACAACCCCACACCACCCCACACAACCCAACACCACCCCACACCACCCCACACCACCCCACACAACCCCACACCACCCCACACAACCCCACACAACCCAACACCACCCACACAACCCCACACCACCCCACACAACCCAACACCACCCCACACAACCCCACACAACCCCACACCACCCCACACAACCCAACACCACCCCACACAACCCCACACAACCCCACACCACCCCACACCACCCAACACCACCCCACACCACCCCACACCACCCCACACAACCCCACACCACCCCACACAACCCCACACAACCCCACACAACCCAACACCACCCCACACAACCCCACACAACCCCACACTACCCCCACTCTGCCCAACACCACCCCACACAACCCCACACAACCCCACACAACCCCACACCACCCCACACCACCCCACACAACCCAACACCACCCCACACAACCCCACACTACCCCCACACCACCCCACACAACCCAACACCACCCCACACAACCCCCACCACCCCACACCACCCAACACTACCCCACACAACCCCACACCACCCCACACCACCCCACACCACCCCACTCTGCCCAACACCACCCCACACAACCCCTCACCACACCAGAGGCGTAGCGACCCTTCCCGGCGCCCGGGGACAAACTTTCGACTTGCACCCCCCTCAAACTTTCGATTTGCAGCCCCCCCCCTCAATCTTTCAATTTGTTTTTCCAACCCATTTGGGCGCCCCGTAAGGTCAGCGTCCGGGGACGTATGTCACCCCCGCTCCCCACCCCCTCGCTACGCCTCTGCACCACACCATACCAGTGACCGAAAAATTCACAAATGTGTATTAAGAAATGTTTTGATTTCCTTTTTAAGAATTGTAAAATTGTGGGTGTTTAAAATATGGGTAGTGATTTTTTAGTAACATATTTACTAATTGTAAAAATATTGTGGGTTATATATCCGAAGTTGGTGTTCTTGATGAGTAAAAAACTAAATGATAATTTACGTGTGGGCCTCGAATACCCGGTACACATACAAATACGACATAGGGACATATATCTAAAATGTTAACATTAGTCGGTCATATTAACATACAAATACAACATAGGGACATATATCTAAAATTCTAACATTCTAAATACTTGCTAGATACTAGTATTTCATGCTAGTACGTATTTGTTACTTTTTTCCTGTGACTTTTTTCTGTGAAACTTGTTTGACAGTCATCATACCACATGGCCCCTACCACAACAACCCCTGACCACACGACCCCTACCACAACAACCCCTCACCACACCACACCTCACCACACCACACCACACCTCACCACACCACACCTCACCACACGACCCCTACAACAACAACCCCTCACCTCACCTTACCTCTGTTTACCTCACCTCACCACACCACACCTCACCTCACCACACCACACCTCACCTCACCTCACCACACCTCACCTTACCTCTGTTTACCTCACCTCACCACACCTCACCACACCTCACCTCACCTCTGTTTACCTCACCTCACCACACCTCGCCACACCTCACCTCACCACACCTCACCTTACCTCTGTTTACCTCATCACACAGAATCTATTTGACCTTTGACCTATTGAAAGTAAATCAGATCAGACTGTCTCAAATAAAATCAATCGATAAAGTGAGATCGATAATTTTGTTGACAATATTTAAAAAACCATTTCGTCTGCTTTGTGGAAAGTTTAGACACAATGATGTGTAGTTTGACACAGATAATGTGTAGTACTGTAGTTTGACACACCTACAGATAATGTGTAGTTTGACACAGATAATGTGTAGTTTGACACAATAATGTGTAGTTTGACACAGCTACAGATGAGCTGCCTGCTATTGTTACAGGTGTCGACAGCTGAGCGTGGAGCCAGCTGGTGGCTCACCTGAGCTTCCAATTTGCATGACACCTGTTTGTAGGGGGGAGGGGAGGGGTTGTTGCTTCAAGTCGTGTGAGCTACACAGTCCAGTCTAGACACGTGGCTGTTTGATTTTCAACATAATTTAAAAGTAAATTGCATTATTTAAAAAAATAATTAAATAAATATATGTAAGCTGCATCTGGTAAAACATTACTGGATTAAGAGTAATGTGATTTAACAGCGAGACTCCGTCATAATCACACCACACATACACACACCACACATACACACACACACACACACGACACATACACACGCAATCAAACATGCGTGATTTGACACGCACACTATTTCTCACCAGGAGTCGCATGCAGCAACACGTGGGTTTATTTCTGGATCTAATCACGTGATAGCATCACGAGAAGAACGCGTGAGGGGGCGGGGCCAACAACACAAATGTCATAACCACCTTCCCAAATGTCATAACCACCTTCTCCAAATGTCATAACCACCTTCTCCAAATGTCATAACCACCTTCCCAAATGTCATAACCACCTCCCCAAATGTCATAACCACCTTCTCCAAAAGTCATAACCACCTTCTCCAAATGTCATAACCACCTTCTCCAAATGTCATAACCACCTTCTCCAAATGTCATAACCACCTTCTCCAAATGTCATAACCACCTTCTCCAAATGTCATAACCACCTTCTCCAAATGTCATAACCACCTTCCTCAAATTCCGCTTCAATGTCAAATAGATTTCTAAATTGTTTTTAGGTTAACTACACTGAATTCTACTTGGTTTTTTTAAAAATATCTAAGACAGGTTCACTTGATGTTTTGATTCCCCCCCCCCCCCCCCCAAACAAAATGGAAATTTATATAGAAAATAAATCCTCTTACCAGTATCCGCCCCCCCACCGCCCCCAGTAAAATGTAGTCATCCCGCCCCCTAAAAAATATCAGGTGCCCCCCCCCCCCCGGTTCTCTCTACTTCTCATATGAATGGCAGACGAAAACTCCCATGATGCTCTAGTCAACTACACGTTTAACATGTCACGTGATTTGATACAAGAGGTATCGCACAATTTTATTGCCATGATGAAATCTGCTGAAATATTTTCAGGTGCAGAAAGTCCATCTTCCGTCCTACTCAAGCACCAAACCCAGTGAATTATGGGAGCCGGTCAAGGTGAGGGTGCCGGGTCTGGCGCGGGGGGCATCTGTCCGGGCCTGCTGTGGGCCATCCTGTGGTTCCTGATCCTGATCTTCCTGGCCTGGCCAGTGGCCTTCTTCATCGCCTGGCTCTACGTCTTCCTCATACCGTTCGCTGCCTGCATCGAGCCGCTCAAGGGCGTGTGTGAGGCCATCCTAAAGCTGGTACAGCTGCCACTGACATGCGCAGAGAACATGATTGGCATGAAGCCACTCTGTGGATAACTGGATACCTGTGGATAAAAACAATGGATTATTTTTAGAGTATTATCTAGGTCAATGTAGATTAGCTTTTAGTTTTAAAAAAAATGATGTATTAATTTTTTCAAAGTCATTGAAATATCAAACATACCATTAGACCACGTGATCCATGGGCAGCGGAGGGCAGATAAGGGCAGCATACAGGCAGTGCTCGGTTGTACAGCAGAGGACACTGTACCAGAGGACACTGTACCAGAGGACCCTGTACCAGAGGACACTGTACCAGAGGACACTGTACCAGAGGACCCTGTACCAGAGGACACTGTACCAGAGGACACTGTACCAGAGGACACTGTACCAGAGGACACTGTACCAGAGGACTTTGTGCTGTACCTCCCAGTTTCCTTTTTATGATGGTCCAGGAACAGACGTCACGTGCTGTATTTAAATTTTATGTTTTTGGTTAGCTCTGTCTATGTTCATTTAATACGAGCATAATAAGTTGCTTTCATTTGACCACTCTGATTCCACCCACAAAAATTATAAAAATCTATCATGCTAAGGGAAACAACAGCTTAATAATTTAAAAAATAACAAGAAGAAAATGATTATCTCCCTTGGTTATTAAACTTGTATTTAACCCTGGCTTTTTAACTAGCGTGTACACGAAATTAATGGGGGGGGGGGGGGGGGGGGATTTTGTTTGCGGCAGCAGTGGAATGGGGTGGTTGGGGATAGTGACGTCATCAGTACTTGATGACGTCACCCATTTCCCCAACCAGGAGAGGAACAGACTGCTGAAGCCAATCTTAGCCTTACGAAAATCTTTAAAAATATTTTGTTTGTTGCTTGAAAGTAATGTTGCTGTAGTCGTGTTAGCAAATCGTTCTCTGTGAAACCAAATTTCTATAACATTCTATCTTTTTTATCTAATCTGTTATATTAAATCTCTGTTATAATAAATCTCTGTTTTATCAAGTATCTATTATATCAAATCTCTATTTATCAAATGTCTATTAAATTAAATGTTTATTAAATTAAAAAATTACAAATGATATTGTTGTTGTTCTATTGAAAGCTTATGTATTTGTGTCTTTGAGTGTGTCTTTGGATGTGTATTTTGTTATGAATGTGTATCTTTTGATTTGTTTTTGGTTGTGTATGTGTGTCCTTGTGTGTGTCAGACGCTGCCGTGGAAATGTCGTGTTTCGGGTTCGGGTTCACGTCTGTCGTGTGCCGGGTTCACGTCTGTCGTGTGCCGGGTTCACGTCTGTCGTGTGCCGGGTTCACGTCTGTCGTGTGCCGGGTTCACGTCTGTCGTGTGCCGGGTTCACGTCTGTCGTGTGCCGGGTTCACGTCTGTTGTGTGCGGGGTTCACGTCTGTCGTGTGCCGGGTTCACGTCTGTTGTGTGCCGGGTTCACGTCTGTCGTGTGCCGGGTTCACGTCTGTCGTGTGTCAGATCTCTGACGTCAGCAGCCGTCAGCTGCCGTTATCGACCTGACCTTGACCGTGGCTATCATGACACCTTGTTGTCTGACGTGATACGTACTTATACCAGGTCACGTGGTTCTCCCATTGGTAGCCAATCAGCGACAGTCCGTGTTTATTAAGTCGCTAATTAAGTCGCTAATTAGCATAGCGAGGTCAGTCGTGTAGTGTGTAGCGTGTAGCCAGCCACTGAGATCAGACTATACTCAGGTAAAAATGTTGTGACAACTTTTAATTTAAATTTACATAATTTAATTATATATTAATGTATGTTAACATATATGTTAATTTAATGTTTTAATGCTAATTCTAAGTAATGAAGATATTATCGGACTACACGTTCAAAAATAGTTTTTGTTTTCATTATGTCAACACCTGACGTAGCAACAGTTTATTTTGTTTACTCTTTCAAGGCTGAGATTTAAAAAAAAAAATTATCTTGATATAGATTAGAAATAAATTTAAAAAATTGTTTTCAATGTAACGTAAGGGAAGCAACTGTGTAAATTATCGAAGTGTCCTGGCTTGTTTCCCTTTACATTCAATGCCTAGTATGCATTTGTTGGGGTTGTAAATGAAAGTCTCCGTCTCTCACTTAAAATTCCAAATCGCGCTAGCCAGGTAGAGATAAGAATTTCCCAACTAAATTATTTGCCGTGAACATAAAAAAATTATCGACTATTAGTCTCTCGGCCTCGTTTTAAGATTTAAAATGGCCTGAGTACCGGAAATCGTACTAATTAAATAGAATCAAATTAAGTAACTACGTTTAGAGAAACGTGTTACTGATTCAAATAAATAAAAGCGGTACTCTTCTTTAAAAAAAATCACAATTTAAAGTAGGCTAAATTTGTCTATAGGTTACCCTACACCTTATAGCCTATCACTGTCACTGTTTACGATTTTAAACAACAATATCGGAAGAAACATTTCTATTTGTTTAGTTTTACCGATTTAAAAAAAAAAATATTCCAATTTGGTTTAAAGTACTAGCTGGCAAGTACGAGACGAGATGTTGGTGACCTACTTACCGGCCCTAGAGCCATGTAGGTTTTATTGAGCCGTAGAACTGGTGCTAAGGCTGTCTCTCGTCTCGGGTCTAGCGCTCTAGGCAGACAGACCACCCCATACAGTTTACAGACATCCCACAGGCAACCCCATACATAAGCAACCCCATACACAAGCAACCCCATACACAAGCAAGCAAATACTCAAGCAACCCAATATATAAGCACTTCCATAGAGAAAACGAAAACATTTTCGAATGTAAAATGCAAAGTGTGACATCACACTATCTGACCTCCCCCCCCCTCACCACGATTGGTCATAAAATTACGAGCCCCTCCCCCTAGTAGTGTGACGTCATTTATAGACGAGCTCTAATAAAAAAAAATGGACTGACCAGAAGACCAAATCTTTGATCTCGAGTAATTTGAGCAAAATGTTAACACAACTTTCTGCCAACTTTCTGCTAACTTTCTGCCAACTTTCTGCTAACTTTCTGCCAACTTTCTGCCAACTTTCTGCTAACTTTCTGCCAACTTTCTGCCAACTTTCTGCCAACTTTCTGCCAACTTTCTGCCAACTTTCTGCCAACTTTCTGCCAACTTTCTGCCAACTTTCTGCCAACTTTCTGCCAACTTTCTGCCAACTTTCTGCCAACTTTCTGCCAACTTTCTGCCAACTTTCTGCTAACTTTCTGCTAACTTTCTGCCAACTTTCTGCCAACTTTCTGCCAACTTTCTGCTAACTTTCTGCTAACTTTCTGCCAACTTTCTGCCAACTTTCTGCCAACTTTCTGCCAACTTTCTGCCAACTTTCTGCCAACTTTCTGCTAACTTTCTGCTAACTTTCTGCCAACTTTCTGCCAACTTTCTGCCAACTTTCTGCCAACTTTCTGCCAACTTTCTGCCAACTTTCTGCCAACTTTCTGCTAACTTTCTGCCAACTTTCTGCCAACTTTCTGCCAACTTTCTGCTAACTTTCTGCTAACTTTCTGCCAACTTTCTGCCAACTTTCAGGCCAATTGCAACAAACTTGAGATCCTAGCTCGCACAATGGGTGCCGGTACCGGGTCCGGCAAAGGCCGGCTGTGTCCGGGCATCATTTGGTCCTTCTGCTGGCTCGTGTTCCTCATCGTGTTCGGCTGGCCCGTGGCTTTCTTCATCGCCTGGCTCTACATCCTGCTGCTGCCCTTCAGCGCGTGCATTGACCCCGTCAAGAATGTGTGTGAGTCGATCCTAAAGGTCGTCCAGCTGCCCCTGACATGCGCAGAAGGCATCACGGACATGAAGCCGTTGTGCAAATAGTGGACATGCAATTCAGCTTTGTTTTAACGTCAATTTTCTTATTTCTGATGTTTTAACGCGTCAGCTTATTATTTGTGATATTTTAACGTCAGCTTATTATTTGTGATATTTTAATGTCAACTTATTATTTGTGATATTTTAATGTCAGTTTATTTTTTGTGATATTTTAACGTCAGCTTATTATTTGTGATATTTTAATGTCAACTTATTATTTGTGATATTTTAATGTCAGCTTATTATTTGTGATATTTTAATGTCAGCTTATTATTTGTGATATTTTAATGTCAGCTTATTATTTGTGATATTTTAACGTCAGCTTATTATTTGTGATATTTTAACGTCAGCTTATTATTTGTGATATTTTAATGTCAGCTTATTATTTGTGATATTTTAATGTCAGCTTATTATTTGTGATATTTTAATGTCAGCTTATTATTTGTGATATTTTAACGTCAGCTTATTATTTGTGATATTTTAATGTCAGCTTATTATTTGTGATATTTTAATGTCAGCTTATTATTTGTGATATTTTAACGTCAGCTTATTATTTGTGATATTTTAATGTCAGCTTATTATTTGTGATATTTTAATGTCAGCTTATTATTTGTGATATTTTAACGTTGTGATATGTAAATATTTACTTTGTCATTTTTATGTGAACAAATAAACTTTGGAACAGCAGACAATTAAATGTGCGTTGTTTACGAAATCTGTGACTTTACACAATACATCAACTTTAGATCTACAAAATGTGTGACTTTAGACAAGACAGCAGCTTTAGAGCCATAAATCTGTGACTTTAGAGAAATGTTTCCATATCTGGACCTGATGCCGTGTTATCAAACTGAAATGTTATCGCGTGATGACAGGAATGTTGCACACCATACATGTCGTTATCTTATAACCACAGCCGCTGTACCAACAGCCGTACCAACAGCCGTGCCAACAGCCGTGCCAACAGCCAGCAACAGCCTGTAATCACTTGAGACCAAATATTTTAACTGTGGCTATTGGTGGTACTCGATTGGTTGTCGTTATAGGTGGTAGTTGTTGGTGGTAGTTGTTGAATAAATAAAGTGAAATGTTTTGTGATGTGTGTGTTGTATTGTTGTGTGTGTTGTGTGTTTTGTTTTGTGTTGTGTTTGCTGTGTTGTGTTGTGTGTGTGTTGTGTTGTGTGTGTGTGTTGTGTATGGTGTGTGTTGTGTTGTGTGTGTTGTGTGTGTTGTGTTTGTGTTGTGTGTGTTTGGTGTATTGTGTGTGTTTGGTGTGTTGTGTGTGCTGTGTGTGTTATGTGTGTTACGTGTGTTGTGTGTCATTGGTGTGTTGTGTGTGTTGGGGTGTGTAGTGTGTCATTGGTGTGTTGTGTGTGTTGTGTTGCGTGTGTTTGGTGTGTTGTGTGTGTTGGGGTGTGTTGTGTGTGTTGTGTTGCGTATGTTTGGTGTGTTGTGTGTGTTGGGGTGTGTTGTGTGTGTTGTGTTGCGTATGTTTGGTGTGTTGTGTGTGTTGGGTGTGTTGTGTGTGTTGTGTGTGTTGTGTGAGTTATCTACTAGGTGTTGAATTTAAGCAAACTGATGTGATACATGGTGTGTAGGTGTGTATCACCAACATATAGCAATGTGTCACCAACATGTAGCAATGTGTCACCAACATGTAGCAATGTGTCACCAACCGCAACATGTAGCAATGTGTCACTAACATGTAGCAGTGTGTCACCAACATGTAGCAGTGTGACACCAACATGTAGCAGTGTGTCACCAACATGTAGCAATGTGTCACCAACATGTAGCAGTGTGTCACCAACATGTAGCAGTGTGACACCAACATGTAGCAGTGTGTCACCAACATGTAGCAGTGTGTCACCAACATGTAGCAATGTGTCACCAACATGTAGCAGTGTGTCACCAACATGTAGCAGTGTGTCACCAGCATGTAGCAGTGTGTCACCAACATGTAGCAGTGTGTCACCAACATGTAGCAATGTGTCACCAACCGCAACATGTAGCAATGTGTCACTAACATGTAGCAGTGTGTCACCAACATGTAGCAGTGTGACACCAACATGTAGCAGTGTGTCACCAACATGTAGCAATGTGTCACCAACATGTAGCAGTGTGTCACCAGCATGTAGCAATGTGTCACTAACATGTAGCAGTGTGTCACTAACATGTAGCAGTGTGTCACCAACATGTAGCAATGTGTCACCAAAACGTAGCAATGTGTCACCAACATGTAGCAATGTGTCACTAACATGTAGCAGTGTGTCACCAACATGTAGCAGTGTGTCACCAACATGTAGCAATGTGTCACCAAAACGTAGCAATGTGTCACCAACATGTAGCAATGTGTCACTAACATGTAGCAGTGTGTCACCAACATGTAGCAGTGTGTCACCAACATGTAGCAGTGTGTCACCATAACTGCCAGACACCAGACCTAGACATTTTAACCACGTGACCAAGGGAGACAAGAATGAAAACAACATCAACTTTTTTTGGTCCATTTCTTTACTTCCATATCACCAAGTAATTTAACAAAATCATTTGTGTAGGTTCAGGGGGGGGGGGGGGTAGGGGGATGGTATGGAGAGAGATGAACTGATGCTTGATACAGAGACAGAGAGAGATAGGGAGAGAGAGGGAGAGACACAGAGAGAGAGAGAGGGAGATATAGTGAGAGAGTGAGCCAGTATTGAGGTGTTGAAGAAAATGAAAACATGAATCAGGTACCAGATCCGGGTGTCCTGGTCACATTAGCTGGAATTAATGACGTCATCACTATCTACAAGACAAGATCTTTACAAGATCAGTTAGACATACATTTATATACAACCTCAGTTTATGATGACCTTTGCAAATGATGCGTTGTTCAATAGAATAATGGCAAACATTTTGGGAAGGCACTAAATGCGATTGCGAAATTTTAATGTCAACATTTCATTATAGGTCAGTTGTACATGAACCAGATAAAGGTGTACACTGGTCCATGTGTACATACACCCGGTTAAAGTATACACGAACCGCTTACATGTACGCATAGCCTGTCATTTGATCGATGACGTAATCTGTATCTGACAAGTCAATTTATCACAGAAGGGTTATCACGTGGTTGCTGATGTAAACAAAACAAAAAACATTTCACTGGGAACTTTAAGCTAAGCTAAGGGCCTATCTGCCATGTTGGGTTATAGAGGGCTTAACCGACTATAGGGGGCCCCAATCTACCATTGAATTAGGGCCCCAATCTACCATTGACTTAGGGCCCCAATCTGCTATTGACTTAGGGGCCCAAATCTACCATTGACTTAGGGCCCCAATCTACCATTGACTTAGGGCCCCAATCTACCATTGACTTAGGGGCCCAAATCTACCATTGACTTAGGGCCCCAATCTACCATTGACTTAGGGGCCCAAATCTACCATTGACTTAGGGGCCCAAATCTACCATTGACTTAGGGGCCCAAATCTACCATTGACTTAGGGGCCTAATCTACCATTGACTTAGGGGGCCCAATCTACCATTGACTTCGGGGCCCAAATCTACCATTGACATAAAATACACTGAGATTCAAAGAATTCTACACTTGGAACATGTAGCTTAAGACAGCAGCTAATTTTAAGCTTAATCTAATAATTAGAGAAATTAAAGCGACTGGCCCAATTACTGTCGCTACAATAAATTAGCTAGCCGAGGTCTGGGTGGTGACTAAACAGCCGAGAGATGACCTTTTGGTCTGAGACTGACCAACTACATCCAAAACATCACAGTGAAGGTTAATCAAATAAAGGTGGATATAGGTCTAATGGACACACTCAAAACATGCAGGTTAATTAGTGACAGCAATTATCAAAGTAAAATTATGCCAGTCAATTAGTTAAAAGACTGTTGAATAATACAGGTAAAATTGTGACATTTGTTATATGTAAAAAAAAAAATGTTGTGACATCAATTGCCGCCAAGTTTGTCGCCTCTGTAAAGTTTAGTTCTAGTTGTCGCTCCTGTAAAGTTTAGTTCTAGTTGTCGCCCCTGTAAAGTTTAGTTCTAGTTGTCGCCCCTGTAAAGTTTAGTCCTAGTTGTCGCCCCCGTAAAGTTTAGTCCTGGTTGTCGCCCTTGTAAAGTTTCTTGAGGTACGAGGTTCCGATCCAGCCGTTGCCCTGATGCTCCCCGCCCCCCTCCACAGGCTTCCTCTCCTCCTCCTCCTTCTCCCCCACCTCGTCGTTGCTGTACACGTCATCATCGTCCTTGACCCTGGTCCTTTCCTGAAGGTCAGTGAGTTTGTCAAGGATCTGACCTTGAGTTGTGGCCAGCATGGCTATCAGGGACTGGGTCTGGCTGACCTGCTGACTCAGCTCAGTCAGGCCAACTGACGCCTCCTCTACCCGGCACCGGGCCACCCGCGTCGACCGCATGGCCCGGATGGCGTTGCTCAGACGCCACGAGTAGTAGGTCACCTTGACCTGACTCTTCTTCGTGTGCTCACGCGCGAGCTTGTTCCTCCAGCTGTAGACCTTGACCGCGTTCTTGATGACGTCAGCGGCGGCGTTCTTCCGCTTATGCTCCAGGTGTATGATGGACAGGTAGTTGTAGACGTAGCGCTCGGCCCGTGTCTGCTCCATCTTCTTGGCCACCACGGCCACCAGCAGGGCCGTCGAGCCCAGCCCCATCAGCCCCGTCACCACGGCGATGAAGCGGCCGCAGTGGGTGCGGGGGGTCAGGTCGCCGTAGCCGACGGTCAGGAAGGTGATGGCTGAGAGCCACATGGACTCTGAGAAGCTGTGAGCGTCGGTGATGCTGGTGTAGTAGAGCTCGCATGTCCGCATGGCCCACACGCTGACCGTGTACATGGAGATCATGCTGAACGCGATGACCTTGCCAGGGTGGTCGGCCATTGCGGCCTTGAAGACGAAGAAGAGGTCAATCTTGACATGACTGACGGCTGAGATGGTCTGGGTCGACTGGTCAGTCAGCAGGGAGGAGTGGACCACCAGGAACCGTCCTGGAGAGTAATGGCAGCATTAGCACATGACATTTGGAAGAATTAGCCCATGACATTTGGGAACATTGGCACATGACATTTGACAGCATTAGCACCTGACATTTGAAAGCATTAGCACCTGATATTTGGGAGCATTAGCACATGACATTTGGGAGCAATAGCACATGACATTTGGGAGCATTAGTACCTGACATTTGGGAGAATTAGCACCTGACATTTGGGAGCATCATCATCTAAACATAATCTAAACATCATCTGAACATCATCTAAAAATTATCTGAACATAATCTGAACATCATCTTGATGAATCAGTCTAAGATGTCAAACTTACCGACGAGATAGAGACGAAACATCATGATGACGGACAGGATGCCATCAATGTGCACGCGCTCTACGTCACCAGCCACTGACGACATGTAGACCTTGACGTCACCAGGAAACGGGTGGACGGCGCAGACGAGAAGTTCGGTGAGCAGGCAGAACCAGGTGCTGGCAGACATCACGGCTGGGGGAGGGGACGTCATGTTTTAGTGAAACTTTAGGCGTCACAGTAAGGTGGAGTCAGGCGTCACAGTAGGGTGGAGTCAGGCGTCACAGTAGGGGGGAGTCAGGCGTCACAGTAGGGGGGAGTCAGGCGTCACAGTAGGGGGGAGTCAGGCGTCACAGTTGGGTGGAGTCAGGCGTCACAGTAGGGTGGAGTCAGGCGTCACAGTAGGGTGGAGTCAGGCGTCACAGTAGGGTGGAGTCAGGCGTCACAGTAGGGTGGAGTCAGGCGTCACAGTAGGGTGGAGTCAGGCGTCACAGTAGGGTGGAGTCAGGCGTCACAGTAGGGTGGAGTCAGGCGTCACAGTAGGGGGGAGTCAGGCGTCACAGTAGGGTGGAGTCAGGCGTCACAGTAGGGTGGAGTCAGGCGTCACAGTAGGGTGGAGTCAGGCGTCACAGTAGGGTGGAGTCAGGCGTCACAGTAGGGGGGAGTCAGGCGTCACAGTAGGGTGGAGTCAGGCGTCACAGTAGGGTGGAGTCAGGCGTCACAGTAGGGTGGAGTCAGGCGTCACAGTAGGGTGGAGTCAGGCGTCACAGTAGGGGGGAGTCAGGCGTCACAGAAGGGTGGAGTCAGGCGTCACAGTAATGAGCAAGGCCATGTCTAGAGGGGCTGTTATTGTGTTTAACTTTTGTCTATAGGGGCTGTTCTTGTGTCACAGTAAGGTGGAGTCAGGCGTCACAGTAGGGGGGAGTCAGGCGTCACAGTAGGGTGGAGTCAGGCGTCACAGTAGGGGGGAGTCAGGCGTCACAGTTGGGTGGAGTCAGGCGTCACAGTAGGGTGGAGTCAGGCGTCACAGTAGGGTGGAGTCAGGCGTCACAGTAGGGTGGAGTCAGGCGTCACAGTAGGGGGGAGTCAGGCGTCACAGTAGGGTGGAGTCAGGCGTCACAGTAGGGTGGAGTCAGGCGTCACAGTAGGGTGGAGTCAGGCGTCACAGTAGGGTGGAGTCAGGCGTCACAGTAGGGGGGAGTCAGGCGTCACAGAAGGGTGGAGTCAGGCGTCACAGTAATGAGCAAGGCCATGTCTAGAGGGGCTGTTATTGTGTTTAACTTTTGTCTATAGGGGCTGTTCTTGTGTTACATTAACTTTTGTCTATAGGGGCTGTTATTGTGTTACATTAACTTTTGTCTAGAGGGGCTGTTATTGTGTTACATTAACTTTTGTCTATAGGGGCTGTTATTGTGTTACATTAACTTTTGTCTATAGGGGCTGTTATTGTGTAATGTGTTACATTAACTTTTGTCTATAGGGGCTGTTATTGTGTTACATTAACTTTTGTCTATAGGGGCTGTTATTGTGTTACATTAACTTTTGTCTATAGGGGCTGTTATTGTGTTACATTAACTTTTGTCTATAGGGGCTGTTATTGTGTATTGTGTTACATTAACTTTTGTCTATAGGGGCTGTTATTGTGTTACATTAACTTTTGTCTATAGGGGCTGTTATTGTGTAATGTGTTACATTAACTTTTGTCTATAGGGGCTGTTATTGTGTTACATTAACTTTTGTCTATAGGGGCTGTTATTGTGTAATGTGTTACATTAACTTTTGTCTAGAGGGGCTGTTATTGTGTTACATTAACTTTTGTCTATAGGGGCTGTTCTTGTGTTACATTAACGTTTGTCTATAACATGGGCTGTTATTGTGTTACATTAACTTTTGTCTATAGGGGCTGTTATTGTGTTACATTAACTTTTGTCTATAGGGGCTGTTATTGTGTTACATGTCATCTTGACCTATACAGCAATTAACTGATGAAATTATCGACCACTTGTCCGACTTTAATTACGTCGGCCAATAATGAACTCACGAGGTAAGTAATCAAACTAAAAATAGAGATGAGCTCATCGAGGGTAATGTTCTCTGTTACCTCCAGGGTCACGGTGACATGGGTCAAATACTTAAGACCCCCTCCTGCCTCGGTATAGGCTCATTGTGACATTTGTCACCCCCTTCACCCCCCCCCCCCCCCACGTTCCGCTACACTGAGGGACTCACATCCCCCCTACCACCCCCCACCCCCTGTACTTACCCAGAGGGTCATCCACTTTAGCGTCCAGCATCTTGATCTCTGCCCCCGTATGGTAGTAGAGGCATATGCCCACCAGCAGAATGCCCGTACTTATTGAGACGAAGAGCTTCAGCATGACAGACACCATCGAATCTTTCTCTGGTGAAATATTGGTAGGTGAGTTGGTCATACAACATTTGTTGGTCATACATTTGTTGGTCATACATTTGTTGGTCATACAACTTTTGTTGGTCATACAACACTTGTAGGTCATACAAAATTTGTAGGTCATACAAAATGTGTAGGTCATACAAATTTTGTTGGTCATACAACTTTTGTTGGTCATACATTTGTTGGTCATACATTTGTTGGTCATACTACATGTGTTGGTCATACAAATTTTGTTGATCATACATTTGTTGGTCATACATTTGTTGGTCATACAACATTTGTTGGTCATACAACTTTTGTTGGTCATACAACTTTTGCAGGACATAAAATTCGCTTTAATCTTAAACATAAATATTTTTTGTTATACAAAAAAACAACTTTAGTTGCTAACTGAATATAATCGATACATTAAAAACGAAGTTTATGATTAACATTTGATCCCCATTAAATTAGTAACATTTAATCGATCAAAGGGGATCAGTTTTTACACCTAATTAATTAGCATAATTCGATGGGCTGTGACCTCTCCAGGTGATGCCATATTTGGCCCAAGCTGTGACACGACACACATCACTGAACTCTAATTAGGACAAGTTGTTAATTAATTAAAAACACCTGTCTGATACAGGGCGATAACATGATGTTGACACAATCTTCACAATCATTGATTGTTGCCTTCATCTCAATGTTTTGATCAACACGATTCGTTCGAACGTTTCAAATTACAAAAGTATATGTTTTAAATTGTTAGAATTCATGTTTTAAATTGTTCTACACAATATACAAGGTATATATATATATATATATATATATATATATATATATATATATATATATATACATATCTGTTAGCTGGTACTGTATTGTTGATTCTTAAGTAAGCAGGTTGGCTGGGGATTTTAATTGGTTGTTACATTTTACTTTTTTTTTGGTAGTTGTATTGTTATTGTGTTTGGTAGTAGCTGGCTTGAGTAATGTTTCCCCCACCCCCAGACCACAAGATGGCGCCCGGTTCTCACGGCGCGGGGGTCTGCCATGGTGGCACCAGGTAATTTATGAGCGTTCGCAGTCGTGGACTGCGGCCGTAGATCAGCTTGACCGGACCATAGGTGTGGGCATGTTTGTGTGTTTCCATTTAATGTATATAGTATATAAAGTATATAGAGTGATGATATTGTTATATGTTCTGATTGTTGTAACACTGTAATCTATTGTATCGTCCGTAATATGTAATAAAGGTATGGGTTCACACGTTTCATTTATAGTTTAATATTGGTGTTGTTTAGATGTGCAAATTAGTTTTCCTCAGGTCTGGTAAACCTCCTTGACCAACAAGGATGCACGGATGTGAGAGAAAAAAACCATCACCATATCTCTCTTCATCGGTAACTCAACCCCCACCTTACATATAGATATTCATATGTATATATATATATATATATATATATATATATATATATATATATATATATATATATATATATATATATATATATATATATATATATATATAAAATATAAAATAATATAAGGCGGAGTTTCTTCCCACATTAAAATAAAACCAGGTGAGACATGCAAGCGTCATGCAAAAAGTTTGTTACCTGCCGTTCTTGGGTCTTGTTGAAAAGAAGTTGAAAAAAAATCACGAGTTAGAAAATAGGTTATGGACACTGGTTAACGTGACACTGGTTAACGTGACACTAGGACTTACGTGTCACTAGGACTAATGTAACACTAGGACTAACGTGACAATATGACTAACGTGACACTAGGACTAACGTGATACTAGGACTAACGTGACACTAGGATTAACGTGACACTAGGACTAACGTGACACTAGGACTAACGTGACACTAGGACTAACGTGACACTAGGTCTAACGTGACACTAGGACTAACGTGAGACCAAACAATATATAGGAGATATCTTGGTTTCCTTCTAAAGCTTTAACTTTCAGTGCTGACGTCATCAACTTACCGGAAGCGTCAAGGTAATACAACTCATTTTCCGCCACCATCAGCACGATACCAATAACAGCAACAGCCAACATCAGGTCAACCAACCAGCGTCGTCTCTGTGGATAGAAGGATGGAGATGGTAGAGGTGGGATGGTAGAGGTGGGATGGTAGAGGTGGAATGGTAGAGGTGGAATGGTAGAGGTGGGATGGTAGAGGTGGGATAGTACAGGTGGGATGGTACAGGTGAGATGGTAGAGGTGGGATGGTACAGGTGGGATGGTAGAGGTGGAATGGTAGAGGTGGAATGGTAGAGGTGGGATGGTAGAGGTGGGATAGTACAGGTGGGATGGTACAGGTGAGATGGTAGAGGTGGGATGGTACAGGTGGGATGGTAGAGGTGGAATTGTAGAGGTGGAATGGTAGAGGTGGGATGGTAGAGGTGGGATGGTACAGATGAGATGGTAGAGGTGGGATGGTACAGGTGGGATGGTAGAGGTGGGATGGTACAGGTCAGACGGTAGAGGTGGGATTGTACAGGTGGGATGGTACAGGTGAGATGGTACAGGTGGGATGGTACAGGTGGGATGGTACAGGTAGGATGGTACAGGTGGGATGGTACAGGTGGGATGGTACAGGTGGGATGGTACATGTGGGATGGTACAGGTAGGATATAACAGGTGGAATGGTAGAGGTGGGATGGTAGAGGTAGGATGGTAGAGGTGGGATGGTAGAGGTGGGATGGTACAGGTGGGATGGTAGAGGTGGGATGGTAGAGGTGGGATGGTAGAGGTGGGATGGTAGAGGTGGGATGGTAGAGGTGGGATGGTAGAGGTCAGATGGTACAGGTGGGATGGTGAGTTTAGAGGCAGGTGTCGGTTAACACTGAACTGCTAAACTTTCCCCCAACCTCCACCCCCCCCCCCAATCTTCATCTCCCTCCCCTACTTCTTTTTCTCAGCCACCCCCAACCCCGCTCCCCCCCCCCCCCCTAAAGAACCACGACAGGCGTGCCGGTATGTTCCACTGATTATCAATGGCGTCCTAAATTTAATCCCGTGGCTATTTATAGAACACAATAGATGACACAAATGACAGGCGTAGAGCGTGACGTCACACTCACTGCTGATATCTGCAGCTTGTTTAAAATTGAGCGAGCGACGTCACCCCCCCCCCCCCCCCCCCCCCCCCAGGACTTACCAACAAAAGATGTTTCCTGTGCTCTATCCGGGCTCCCAGCTTCTTGGTGAACATGGCTCTGGGCTCGGGGCTCCTGTCCGGCACCAGTGTCAGGTCCACGTACTGTGACGTCACTGGCCTGTTCCTGTCGGGGACCAATGGGATGGTTTGTTCTCTCACCACGTGACTGCCATCAAAGTTCATCTTCCTGCATCACACGCGCAAAACAGAAGCGTAAGGCATAATACATCAGAGTATATACACCATCTAACACACACCATCTGACACACACCATCTGACATCTGACACACACCATCTGACACACACCATCTGACACACCATCTGACACACCATCTGACACACACCATCTGACACACACCATCTGACATCTGACACACACCATCTGACATCTGACACACACCATCTGACACACACCATCTGACACACACCATCTGACACACCATCTGACACACACCATCTGACACACACCATCTGACACACCATCTGACACACCATCTGACACACACCATCTGACACACACCATCTGACATCTGACACACACCATCTGACACACACCATCTGACATCTGACACACACCATCTGACACACACCATCTGACATCTGACACACACCATCTGACACACACCATTTGACATCTGACACACACCATCTGACACACACCATCTGACATCTGACACACACCATCTGACACACACCATCTGACACACCATCTGACACACACCATCTGACACACACCATCTGACACACCATCTGACACACACCATCTGACACACCATCTGACACACACCATCTGACACACACCATCTGACACACCATCTGACACACACCATCTGACACACACCATCTGACATCTGACACACACCATCTGACACACACCATCTGACACACCATCTGACACACACCATCTGACACACCATCTGACACACACCATCTGACACACCATCTGACACACACCATCTGACACACCATCTGACACACCATCTGACACACACCATCTGACACACCATCTGACACACACCATCTGACACACACCATCTGACACACACCATCTGACACACACCATCTGACACACACCATCTGACACACACCATCTGACACACTCATATGTAACCATTAACCTTTAGCCAGTAAGCAGCCCCCCCACCCCAGAAACCGGATGCCCCCCCCCACCCCCTCAGACACCGGTTGCCCCCCCCCCCCCCACCACCACACCATGCAGCCAATGAGCAGCGTCAGATGACACCGCTCAACATGGGCAACATTATATGTCCTACAAAATACGTCCTCATATTAATGTCCTACAACATATGTCCTCATATTAATGTCCTACAACATACGTCCTTATATTAATGTCCTACAACATATGTCCTTATATTAATGTCCTACAAAATACGTCCTTATATTAATGTCCTACAAAATACGTCCTTATATTAATGTCCTACAACATATGTCCTCATATTATTGTCCTACAACATATGTCCTCATATTAATGTCCTACAACATATGTCCTCATATTAATGTCCTACAACATATGTCCTCAAATTAATGTCCTACAACATATGTCCTTATATTAATGTCCCACCCCTTGTCCTATGTCTTCCATGTTCCTTGTACTACAATCCAACATTCATATTCTATTAAACTGTAACTAACTACTATCCTAACTATGTCGCAACCATGTCCTACTGATGTCCTATAAATGTCCTGCTAATGTCCTACTACTGTATGATATAAGTTATACTATTGTTGTAATATTCTTCTACTCATGTCTTACAAAATAGCAACTAATGTCTTACTATTGTCCTACTAATGTCTTATAAAAGCCTTATCATCTCAATAAATGACCTATTAATGTCCTGTGTATACCCTACAAATGTCATAATGTCCTACGACTACCCTACTCATGCCTTTCTTATGCTCAAAGTCCTATAAATGTTTTTGTAATATCCTATTAATGACCTACAAATATCCTACTAATGTCCCACTAATGTCCTACTATTGTCCTACAAATGTTCTATTAATGTCCTCCTTATGTCCTACTAACGTCCTATTAATGTCCTACTCATGTCCTACGATAAATATCTATCCCACCTGTTGACCGGAGTACAAGATAAGCGGACATCACGTGATCTTAAGGTCAAAAATTCTCCACTGACCTGAGAAGACACTTGCTGATGACGTAACGTAGGACGGCCAAAAGGACCATATCGATAGGTCCAGGTGTGCGTACAGGTGAGTGTACAGGTGAGCGTACACGTGCGTGTACACGTGAGTGTAGAGTACTAAGCCATTAGCACGGACGTGCTAGCACCCCAGCTGATCTACAATAGCTGGCTGACTAACGAGTCATTAGTAGTCACACCTGACCGTTTCACTCGCGTCATGGAACAGTACATCGCGCCGTAATTAGACCCAAGTTTGGATCTAATCAATTAGCTCATTCTATTAATAGATCTAAAACTAAGGGAAGTCACTCTCATCATAACAATAAAATAAAATACAGATGTAAGTTGTAACTAGTCCACTGTGATAGCTGAGGTATATATATATATATATATATATATATATATATATATATATATATATATATATATATATATATATATATATATATATATATATATATATATATATAAAGTTAGTTATCACCTGTATCCCAGTCTCCTAGTCTCAGTCAAATAGATGACCAATTGGACCTTCTTACGTGTACACAAATAGATGACCAACTGGACCTTTTGACGTGTACACAAATAGATGACCAACTGGACCTTCTGACGTGAACACAACCCTGTGGTGATGCGGCGCAATGACGTCAGCACGTAGATGCAGGGACACATGAGAGAGGGGGTGGGCCAGGGAACAAGTGACCCGTGGGGTGGTCCAGTGGCCCACATCGTCAGACCGACGAGGATAACGACATCAGATAACTTTATCTCACCACGTGACGTGAGACAGATATACTGACAGTTACACAGGGAGATAATGACATATTTGACAACTGTCATTACCAGTAGGTCTGACATCTAAATGTCATCGGCAACTGAGTGCTCATGTCAACTATATGTCACCCACGGTTAACTGTCACTGACAGCGAAACGCCACTGTCAACTAAAATGCTTATGTAAATTAAATGTCACTATCAACTAAAATGCATATGTAAATTAAACGTCACTACCAACAAAAAGCCACTATCAATAAAATGCCACTACCAACAAAATGCCACTATCAAAAAAATGGAACTAACAACAAAATGCCACTATCCACAAAATGCCACCAGTTCGTAAAGTTGTGATATCGTGTCAGTGTACCAACGTTCACCAGCATAGATGGGTACTTGTTAGGGCAGAGTTGGCTCTGGGACTTGCTATCAATATTTAGCCACGGTTGTAAACCCATAATATAAAGCCACTACTTTAAAACCCATAATATAAAGCCATGAATATGAAGTCATGATATAAACTCTTATTAAGCGATATTAGAAAGCCAAAATATTAACTCACTATATAAACCCATAATATAAAGCCATGATTATCAGCAGCTACAGTAAAGCCATGATATAAACCCACCATATAAAGCCATGATATACAGCAACCATATAAAGCCACCATATAAAGCCACTACATTATAGCCATAATATAAAGCCACCATATAAAGCCATGATATACAGCAACCATATAAAGCCACCATATAAAGCCACTACATTATAGCCATAATATAAAGCCACCATATAAAGCCATGATATACAGCAACCATATAAAGCCACCATATAAAGCCACTACATTATAGCCATAATATAAAGCCACTACAGTAAAGCCACTACAGTAAAGCCATAATATAAAGCCACTACAGTAAAGCCATAATATAAAGCCACTACAGTAAAGCCATAATATAAAGCCATAATATACAGCAACCATATAAACCCACCATATAAAGCCATGATATACAGCAACCATATAAAGCCACCATATAAAGCCACTACATTATAGCCATAATATAAAGCCACTACAGTAAAGCCATGACATAAAGCCACTACAGTAAAGCCATAATATAAACCCACCATATAAAGCCACCATATAAAGCCACTACAGTAAAGCCACTACAGTAAAGCCATAATATAAAGCCACTACAGTAAAGCCATAATATAAAGCCACTACAATAAAGCCACTACAGTAAAGCCATAATATAAAGCCATTAAGGCGGCAGAGATTGTTTCCCTACCTGAGACTGGAACATTTTAAGCAGCTTTCTGACAGTGCGGTAATCCATGGGATCAAGGATACAGCCGTAAAAAAACGGAGTCAAATGTAGCCGAGGTGAGCACTAGTTGAGTACTAGTCCGCTGGTGTAGGTGAGGGAATGCTCGCTCATGAATTGAACATGACTTTAATCGCACACCAGATGTTGCCACCTCCCCGCCCACTTAACGTCACCTCTGGTATAGGGCGCTCACTGGGTTAATGGTATAGGGCGCTCGCTGGGTTAATGGTGTAGGGCGCTCGTGGTGTCAATGGTATAGGGCGCTCGCTGGGTCACTGGTATAGGGCGCTCGCTGGGTTAATGGTATAGGGCGCTCACTGGGTTAATGGTGTAGGGCGCTCGCGGTGTCACTGGTATAGGGCGCTCACTGGGTTAATGGTGTAGGGCGCTGGCTGGGTCACTGGTATAGGGCGCTCACTGGGTTAATGGTGTAGGGCGTTCGCTGGGTTAATGGTGTAGGGCGTTCGCTGGGTTAATGGTGTAGGGCGCTCACTGGGTTAATGGTGTAGGGCGCTCGCGGTGTCACTGGTATAGGGCGCTCACTGGGTTAATGGTGTAGGGCGTTCGCTGGGTTAATGGTGTAGGGCGTTCGCTGGGTTAATGGTGTAGGGCGTTCGCTGGGTTAATGGTGTAGGGCGCTCACTGGGTTAATGGTGTAGGGCGCTCGCGGTGTCACTGGTATAGGGCGCTCGCTGGGTTAATGGTGTAGGGCGTTCGTTGGGTTAATGGTGTAGGGCGTTCGCGGTGTCACTGGTATAGGGCGCTCGCGATGTCAATGGTATAGGGCGCTCGCGATGTCAATGGTATAGGGCGCTTGCTGGGTCACTGGTATAGGGCGCACGCACAGTCACTGGTATAGGGCGCTCGCACAGTTACTGGTATAGGGCGCTCGCACAGTTACTGGTATGTCCCCAAATGTCCCCCATGTCTAAATGTCCAACACGTCCTAATGTCCTGCATATTTGTATTCACTTTACGACACATAGAACACGTGGCACATGTTTAGCTTGTTGCAACATTATGAAACTTGTTTTATCAGCGATCTTTGAATATATGTGCGATACTATTTACGCGGTATAACTATATACACGGTATAACTATATACACGGTATAACTATATACACGGTATAACTATATACACGGTATAACTATATACATGGTATAACTATATACACGGTACAACTATATACACGGTATAACTATATACACAGTATAACTATATACACGGTATAACTATATACACGGTATAACTATATACTCGGTACAACTATATACACGGTATAACTATATACACGGTATAACTATATACACGGTACAACTATATACACGGTATAACTATATACACGGTATAACTATATACACGGTATAACTATATACACGGTACAACTATATACACGGTATAACTATATACACGGTATAACTATATATACGGTATAACTATATACACGGTATAACTATATACACGGTATAACTATATGCACGGTATAACTATATGCACGGTATAACTATATACACGGTATAACTATATACACGGTATAACTATATACACGGTATAGCTCACGTACATCTTTTGGCAACTACTGATAAAAACGTTAGCTGTTGACAAAATGTTGGTATTTACGGTATTGTGGTTTATCGGTGATCAAGCCTTGAATTGTCAGTGACAGGTCAGTTAGTGACAGTTTGGTCAGTGACAGGTCAGTGACAGGTCAGTGACAGGTTAGTGACAGGTCAGTGACAGGTCAGTGAATGGTCAGTGACAGGTCAGTGACAGGTCAGTGAAAGGTCAGTGACAGGTCAGTGACAGGTCAGTGAAAGGTCAGTGACAGGTCAATAACAGGTCAGTGACAGGTCAGTTAGTGACATTCTGGTCAGTGACATGTCATGTTGTTCACTTGTCTGTCTCCCGCCATCCAGTAAACCTTACACGTGACAAGATGGACGTGACTCACTTTTGTCACATTGTCACATCCATGACCCCAGGTGGGGGGGGGGGGTCAGTTGTGACCAAAACGGAACTAAGACTTTTAGGTTAACAAACACGTGATCAAACGGGGGGGGGGGAGGTGGACACTGTTAAAAGTAAATATTTTCTATATAAATTCCATTTCGCCCGAAGAGATGCCAGGAAGAAACCAGAGTTTCTTCCAGGCATCTCTTCGGGGGGTCCGAAGCCCCCCGAATAATTTTTTACCGCCCCCCCCCCCCCCGAACGAAATGAAATTTATATAATTTATATAGAAAATATATACTTTTAACAGTGTCCGCCCCCCCGAAGAAAGTCTACCGCCCCCCCCCCGAAAATTTCAAGTGCCCCACCCCCCCCCCCCCCCCCGGAGAAAAAAGTCTGGAAGAAACACTGGAAGAAACTCTGCTCACGCCTTTCAATATAAATTGAATCAGTTGGTTACAAGTTAATAAAACGTTGAAGTCAGTCTAATCTAAGACGTTCAAGTGGTGAGGTTGGATAACAAACTGAAACTTTTACAATTAAATGAACGCCAGCGTGTGGTAGAGTGTTTGGTGGCACCCATCAGGCTGGTGGTGACGATTACAGGAAAAAAAGTCACAGGAAAAAAAGTCACAGGAAAAAAAGTCACGGGAAAAAATGTCACAGGAAAAAAAGTCACAGGAAAAAAAAGTCACAGGGAAAAAAGTCACAGGAAAAAAAGTCAAAGACACTCAATAAGTTGGTGGTGACACTCAATACGTTGGTGGTGACACTCAATAAGTTGGTGGTGACACTCAATAAGTTGGTGGTGACACTCAATAAGTTGGTGGTACCACTCAATAAGTTGGTGGTACCACTCAATACGTTGGTGGTGACACTCAATAAGTTGGTGGTGACACTCAATACGTTGGTGGTGACACTCAATACGTTGGTGGTGACACTCAATACGTTGGTGGTGACACTCAATACGTTGGTGGTGACACTCAATACGTTGGTGGTGACACTCAATACGTTGGTGGTGACACTCAATACGTTGGTGGTGACACTCAATAAGTTGGTGGTGACACTCAATACGTTGGTGGTGACACTCAATACGTTGGTGATGACACTCAATACGTTGGTGGTGACACTCAATAGGTTGGTGGTGACACTCAATACGTTGGTGGTGACACTCAATAAGTTGGTGGTGACACTCAATAAGTTGGTGGTGACACTCAATACGTTGGTGGTGACACTCAATAAGTTGGTGGTGACACTCAATACGTTGGTGGTGACACTCAATAAGTTGGTGGTGACACTCAATACGTTGGTGGTGACACTCAATAAGTTGGTGGTGACACTCAATAAGTTGGTGGTGACACTCAATAAGTTGGTGGTGACACTCAATAAGTTGGTGGTGACACTCAATACGTTGGTGGTGACACTCAATAAGTTGGTGGTGACACTCAATAAGTTGGTGGTGACACTCAATAAGTTGGTGGTGACACTCAATAAGTTGGTGGTGACACTCAATAAGTTGGTGGTGACACTCAATAAGTTGGTGGTGACACTCAATAACTTGATGGTGACACTCAATAAGTTGGTGATGACACTCAATAAGTTGGTGGTGACACTCAATAAGTTGGTGGTGACACTCAATAAGTTGGTGGTGACACTCAATAAGTTGGTGGTGACACTCAATAAGTTGGTGGTGACACTCAATAAGTTGGTGGTGACACTCAATAAGTTGGTGGTGACACTCAATAAGTTGGTGGTGACACTCAATAAGTTGGTGGTGACACTCAATAAGTTGGTGGTGACACTCAATAAGTTGGTGGTGACACTCAATAAGTTGGTGGTGACACTCAATAAGTTGGTGGTGACACTCAATAAGTTGGTGGTGACACTCAATAAGTTGGTGGTGACACTCAATAAGTTGGTGGTGACACTCAATAAGTTGGTGGTGACACTCAATAAGTTGGTGGTGACACTTAATAAGTTGATGGTGACACTCAATAAGTTGGTGGTGACACTCAATAAGTTGGTGGTGACACTCAATAAGTTGGTGGTGACACTCAATAAGTTGGTGGTGACACTCAATAAGTTGGTGGTGACACTCAATAAGTTGGTGGTGACACTCAATAAGTTGGTGGTGACACTCAATAAGTTGGTGGTGACACTCAATAAGTTGGTGGTGACACTCAATAAGTTGGTGGTGACACTCAATAAGTTGGTGGTGACACTCAATAAGTTGGTGGTGACACTCAATAAGTTGGTGGTGACACTCAATAAGTTGGTGGTGACACTCAATAAGTTGGTGGTGACACTCAATAAGTTGGTGGTGACACTCAATAAGTTGGTGGTGACACTCAATAAGTTGGTGGTGACACTCAATAAGTTGATGGTGACGTTACAGAGAGGTGACTTTAGGATACCGGATGAGCAGAAAGTTACAGTAACTTTCTTACTACAATTAACGCTCAAACTTTCAGCGTGAGGTGAACTACGGTAGAGTTGTCACTAACTAGTGTGTGCTTGCGAAATCACCTTTTTATGTGGGCTTTTTATTTCCCAAGAGCTTTGGTAACCGATTTTAGTTCAAATTATGACCCGGTCACATTGATTTTAAATTTTGATCTATACCGTCTGGTGGAGTGGGGGGGGGGTATGTGAAAACATCGATACAGTGATGTGTGTTGTGTGTTTGTTAGAAATGTGTTCATGTGTAGCTACTGCGTCAATGTGTTACTATTATGTCGATATGTTGTGTGTTTGTTAGAAATGTGTTCATGTGTAGCAACTGTGTCAATGTTTTGCTATTTTGTCGATGTATAGCTACTGTGTCGACGTGTTGTGTGTTGCTGTTATGTAGACGTGTTGTGGGTGATAAAAACTTACCGAAGTTTGAAAAATGCGGCCATGTTTTTCTTCGTGACGTCACCCTGTTTGGATCGTCCCATCATGCTTCACTCTCCAGGCGACGATTGGTCAGTTTTCAAAGATGGCCGCGTTACTGGCAGGAACACACTGACACGTCGTGGTGACTGACACACGGCCACACCTGACCGTCAGGCCGTATCCCAGTCAATTCACATCCGTGGCCGTCAAAGGTAACAACCCCCACCCCCACCCCCACCCCCACCCTCACCTCATCGATCTGAGCAGACGATATCGACCTGCGAATTATGGCCCTGTGGTCCACTGTAAACAATCTAGTGACGTAGATTGACAGGCAGAATGACGTCATACAACAGATGACAGCCATATTCTTGCAGACGATAACTCCAGGTTTTGTCAAACCCAGCAGACAACATGTACGCACCCCCCCCCCCTCCAGGGTCCGGCTGGTCACGGTCTGGTGAGTGTGGGAACCGGTTGATGGTCGTGGTGTGTAGGCCAGTGTGTGGTGTGCTTGAGAGGGGTGAGGGGTGCATGAGAGGGGTGAGGGGTGCATGAGAGGGGGTGAGGGGTGAGGGATTGAGATATATCACGGCAGAATGTTTGTGATCCCCCCCCCACCCCTCCCCAGCACCAGATGGTGATAATCCACTAAAGACGCCGTAGATTATCCCAGATTGATTCAATCGAAAACTGCACATTGTGTGCTAGACCCACTTCTTCACATGTGCGTCTACTGCTGGTGTGTTAGGCTAGTGTAAAATGTGAAGTTGTGTTTTAGACTTCTGACGTCATCATTACTGTGTACTAGTTGACAACGGTTGATAAAAAAAACAACAAAGAAGACGTTGCTCGTTGTTTGATCATGGTTCAAAACTTTAAAAACTTTTTATCAACAATTCATTTGATGCACAATCATTTGGTCACTCATTAAAATAGACACGTGACACAGTCACTTATTCAACCAAGCGCTAAAACAATCATTCAACACAACAGATTCAATCATTCAAATGTTTCAACCAAGGGCTAAAACAATCACTCAACAACAGATTCAATCATTCAAAAGTTTCAACCAAGCGCTAAAACAATCACTCAACACAACAGATTCAATCATCGATATGTTTCAACCATGCGCTAAAACAATCACTCAACACAACAGATTCAATCATTCAAAAGTTTCAACCAAGCGCTAAAACAATCACTCAACACAACAAATTCAATCATTGATATGTTTCAACCATGCGCTAAAACAATCACTCAACACAACAGATTCAATCATTCAAAAGTTTCAACCAAGCGCTAAAACAATCACTCAACACAACAGATTCAATCATTGATATGTTTCAACCATGCGCTAAAACAATCACTCAACACAACAGATTCAATCATTCAAAAGTTTCAACCAAGCGCTAAAACAATCACTCAACACAACAAATTCAATCATTGATATGTTTCAACCATGCGCTAAAACAATCACTCAACACAACAGATTCAATCATTCAAAAGTTTCAACCAAGCGCTAAAACAATCACTCAACACAACAGATTCAATCATTGATATGTTTCAACCATGCGCTAAAACAATCACTCAACACAACAGATTCAATCATTCAAAAGTTTCAACCAAGCGCTAAAACAATCACTCAACACAACAGATTCAATCATTGATATGTTTCAACCAAGGGCTAAAACAATCACTCAACACAACAGATTCAATCATTCAAAAGTTTCAACCAAGCGCTAAAACAATCACTCAACAACAGATTCAATAATTGAGATGTTTCAACCAAGCGCTAAAACAATCACTCAACACAACAGATTCAATAATTGAGATGTTTCAACCAAGCGCTAAAACAATCACTCAACACAACAGATTCAATAATTGAGATGTTTCAACCAAGCGCTAAAACAATCACTCAACACAACAGATTCAATAATTGAGATGTTTCAACCAAGCGCTAAAACAATCACTCAACACAACAGATTCAATAATTGAGATGTTTCAACCAAGCGCTAAAACAATCACTCAACACAACAGATTCAATCATTGAGATGTTCACACAATGCCCAGTAACTTAAACAAATGTCAATCAAAGCGCCAACAAAATAGCACATGTCATCCAGCTGTGAGCTGAGTCAGCTAATGTCAGTACCCAGCAGCTAGTCCAGCAGGTAGTGCGTGAAGTCAGACATGGCCAGAAACCTCTGAAGTTTCCCGGGGAGGGGCAGGCGGCTGATGTTGGGGGTGATGGACCTGTCGCCTGTCGACACGTTCATCGCCTGCCTGACGCTGACCCGGCAACACTCTGACAGGGAGGGGGGCGTGGCCTGCCGCTCCTTCAGCCACCTGACGACCGCCTGCCGGTCCCGGTGTAGACCGGACCCGAGGCCAGGCAGCCGCAGGAAGAGCTTGGAGTACATGGGGATCTGCTTGCTGCAGTAGAGGACCTCGTCGGGGCTGGGGATGTAGCCCAGCAGCACCAGTAGCTTGACCAGCATCGGCTCGCTGCAGGCGAAGGCGTCCTGCAGGATGCCCCGCCCCCAGCGCCCCGCCCTGTCCACCTGACAGCCGTTGAGCAGCAGGATGGAGGCTATGAAGCTGTTGTCGCAGGCTATGGCGGCGGTCAAAGGCGTCCAGTGGCCGTCGCTTTTGGACAGCGAACATCCTGACTCGATGAAAATCTTCCAGACGCTCTCGAGGTTGGAGTATGTGTTTCCTTTCGACGCGATTTTGTAATAGAAAAACGCCGTCAAAAATGGCGTCATTTTGTTTTGAGTCACCGCGTCTAGGTCCGCCCCCCGCTGGATTAGAACCCTCAAGATATTCTCGTTGCCTGTGCGGGCTGCCTCGTGTAGGGGCGTCCACTGAAGTTCGTTCTTCGCGTTGACGTCAGCGCCGAACTCGCACATCATGATCGCTGTCGTCTCGAGGTTGTTGCGCACCGCACGGTGTAGCGCCGTGTTCCCGGTGCGGTCGCCCAAGTTGAGGTCACTGTGGAGGGTGATGTAGAGGGAGGTCAGGTCCTCTCTCTTGCAGTTGCAGGCGATATGCAGCGCTGTCTGGCCCCGGAAGTCGCACATGTTGAGCAGCGATTGGCCAAGCTGCAGGTTCTCTGATGACGTGGGCACGTTGAGCAGCGTGTGGGCCAGCCTGCGGTAGCCGTACTCGGTGGCCCAGTGCAGGGCCGTGCGGCCACTCTCGTCCACCTGGAAGCGACTGGACGGGTCAAAGGTCAGGATCCGCTTGACCTCGGCCTCTCGGTTGCCCTTCGTGGCCTCTATGACGTCATTCTCGCCCAGGTTTTTCTGCGGCAAGAGAAAGTTCAAGGTCGTTCTGGTGTCCGTACACAGACCCATGCTTTACAGGACAATGTCATACAGCTAGTCCTGGGACAATGTCCCACCGCAACAATCCTATTATCTAAACCGACCAAATTCTTCCCTCTGCTGTCATGCAGCGCGCCTGCTGTAATGTGATTAAGGCGATACAGGGGAAATAATCCATTTATTCAAGTTTTTCCCACGCATCTTGACATACAGGCCTGAGTTATCTACCCTGCTTCGTGCTAAAATAGATTAGAGAATGCCAGCCCCATCGGGGGTAAAGCCGTCTACTGATGGTGTGGTGTAAGGCCGTCTACTGATGGTGTAAGACCGTCTACTGATGATGTACGGCCGTCTATTGATGATGTTTGGTAATCTGAAAAAAAAGAGATGAACTAAACAAATAGGTCGACACAATGTTGTCATAAATCGATGACGTCACATTGTCACGTGTCGTTTACATACGGGGACGTCATATTTGTTCGTGTGTGTGTGGTAGGTTAGTGTCAGATTTGTGTGTGTGTGTGTGTGTGTGTGTGTGTGTGAGTGAGCGTGAGTGCTTTAACTCAGCTATACTACTGCCAGTCTTACGTGGTCTGGTTAATGGGCTAGTGTTGATGTATGTATGTGTTTGTATGTGTTTGTAGTGTTGATGTATGTATGTGTTTGTTGTTTGTATGAGTTTGTAGTGTTAATGTATGTGTATGTTTCTTGGTGTAGCGTTGATGTATGTGTATGTTTCTTGGTGTAGTGTTAATGTATGTGTATGTGTATGTATGTGTGTCCATCTGGCGAAACAACACTGGTACATTAAACCTAGCGACATATGGGATGTGACGTCATTAATTAATTCAATTAATCACAGCGGTCATCAGCACTGGTTGGCTGTGCCTTGAGTTCCGCCATCTTGTCCCTGGCACCACTCAAGCAGAACGTCGTCGTCCCCCCCCCCTCTCTCCCCCCCCCCCCCACTCCACGATTACAGCTTCGATATTTTGTTTACGTTTGGCAGGAAGTGAACTTGTGGAGCTATTTATAGCTTGGGTTAACCGCATTACTTCCCTTTGTTAACAGCTGAAGCAGAGATAGACACTGCGATGGGGGGGGGGGGGGGGGGGGAAGGGTACCGGTCCGGGTAGTTACGTAACTGATGTTTTTCTGGAATGTCCTACAGTCACAGTTGACTGATCCACAGTGGTCACACCTACAAATTTAGTCATCCATAAACTGCTGTACGCAAACCAGTGGCGCCCCTCTACACAAGCCAGTGGCGTCACTCTACACAAGCCAGTGGCACCCCTCTACATAAGCCAGTGGCGCCACTCTACGCAAGCCAGTGGCGCCACTCTACACAAGCCAGTGGCGCCACTCTCCTCTCATTAACTCTGACACTACAACTTTTAAAAAAAAAATTCAAAATGGAACAAAAAATCTTTTAAAACTTCTTAAAAAATCAAAACAAAGAAAGACGTTAAGGGCAGACAATGATGTCAACACCCACCTTAGTTGTCGGCAGACTTGGGACTCTGTCTGTTATTGACCTCCTGACCACAGATTGACATCCAGGCAAGAATCAATCACTGAACTCACGATCTGAAGAAAAAACCAATCACAACAAATATCACTGCCTGAGATAGAACCAATCACTGCCTGAGACAGAACCAATCACTGCCTGAGATAGAACCAATCACTGCCTGAGATAGAACCAATCACTGCCTGAGATAGAACCAATCACTGCCTGAGATAGAACCAATCACTGCCCAATATATTCTGTACCCCTCACCTAGCTCGTGCTCACTGTTTACAATCATCACAGGAGCAGATAACCGCAGACGCCAATAACGTAGTTGGCGGCACAAGGAAACCTGGCAGTGAGCTAATTTTAGATCGCCTTCTCGCTGCTCATTTTTATGACGTCACCTTAATTTTATCGCGCACAATAGAGGGCTGGTGTATGGTGGGAGGGGGGAGGGGGTGTTGTTTGATGGGACAAAGAGTTTGGAGGGTGAGTTTGTGTGAGAGAGAGATGAGAGGTGTGGGGGGGGGGGGGGGCAGAATTGATATTTTCACAATATCAATTGTAGTAGGGTTAGGGTTTTGGTGAGGCCATGACGCCTGAGTCGATTGTCGGAAGCATTATAGAGGGGAGCCTTATAGACGGGAGCCGTTCACTGGGGTTTCAATGTTTGCAAGTTTCATTTTCAGAAATTGTAATGTCACTGTCCTTTCTTGACAAACTTAAGTGCAAACGCTGTGTCACATATCATTTATATACGTCACTTTATACCACTACAGCTTACACCACTACAGCTTACACCACTACAGCTTACACCACTACAGCTTACACCACTACAGCTTACACCAGTTTACACCACTACAGCTTACACCAGCTTACACCACTACAGCTTACACCACTACAGCTTACACCACTACAGCTTACACCACTACAGCTTACACCAGCTTACACCACTACAGCTTACACCAGCTTACACCACTACAGCTTACACCAGTTTACACCACTACAGCTTACACCAGCTTACACCACTACAGCTTACACCACTACAGCTTACACCACTACAGCTTACACCAGCTTACACCACTACAGCTTACACCACTACAGCTTACACCAGTACAGCTTACTCCACTACAGCTTACACCAGCTTACACCACTACAGCTTACACCACTACAGCTCACACCACTGCAGCTTACACCACTACAGCTTACACCAGCTTACATCACTACAGCTTACACCACTACAGCTTACACCACTACAGCTTACTCCACTACAGCTTACACCAGCTTACATCACTACAGCTTACACCACTACAGCTTACACCACTACAGCTTACACCAGCTTACACCACTACAGCTTACACCACTACAGCTTACACCACTACAGCTTACACCAGTTTACACCACTACAGCTTACACCAGCTTACACCACTACAGCTTACACCACTACAGCTTACACCACTACAGCTTACACCAGCTTACACCACTACAGCTTACACCACTACAGCTTACACCAGTACAGCTTACTCCACTACAGCTTACACCAGCTTACACCACTACAGCTTACACCACTACAGCTCACACCACTGCAGCTTACACCACTACAGCTTACACCAGCTTACATCACTACAGCTTACACCACTACAGCTTACACCACTACAGCTTACTCCACTACAGCTTACACCAGCTTACATCACTACAGCTTACACCACTACAGCTTACACCACTACAGCTTACACCAGCTTACACCACTACAGCTTACACCACTACAGCGTACACGTGTGTGATGACCTTTCTCCACACAGCAGGTAAATGTGTGAGTTAAATGTCAGCCTAGCCTGCACGTGCAGGAGTTATCTGCGTGTTACCTGTATCAAGGTCACGATAGGAGGAAATGTACGGGGGGGGGGGGGGTATAGTTGGGGGTGGGGGGGTGTGATGCTGGCGAAGTTTCAAGACTAATGGTGCCTCGTGATAGGATCAATTCATAACATCATCTTTAACTTGAGTCTGTAAACATCAACATCTTTAACTTGAGTCTGTAAACATCAACATTTTAACTTGAGTCTGTAAACATCAACATTTTAACTTGAGTCTGTAAACATCAACATTTTAACTTGAGTCTGTAAACATCAACATCTTTAACTTGAGTCTGTAAACATCAACATTTTAACTTGAGTCTGTAAACATCAACATTTTAACTTGAGTCTGTAAACATCAACATCTTTAACTTGAGTCTGTAAACATCAACATTTTAACTTGAGTCTGTAAACATCAACATCCTTAACTTGAGTCTGTAAACATCAACATTTTAACTTGAGTCTGTAAACATCAACATTTTTGAGTCTGTAAACATCAACATTTTAACTTGAGTCTGTAAACATCAACATTTTAACTTGAGTCTGTAAACATCAACATTTTAACTTGAGTCTGTAAACATCAACATTTTAACTTGAGTCTGTAAACATCAACATTTTAACTTGAGTCTGTAAACATCAACATTTTAACTTGAGTCTGTAAACATCAACTTGAACTCGTATCTATAACCATCCAATTTAATTCCTGGCTCTAGTCATGATCTTAAATCTTGGCCTGTATAGTTTCATATATTGAATTTTTTTTTCTAGCGTGTGTGTGTTTATGGGGGGGGGGGGGGGGTAACAAAAAGTAAAAAAAAATGTGTATTTGCAATGTCTGTATAAGCGAAAGCTAAAAAAATAAATTTCCTATTATCGACGCACTTGGACGCTTATTATTATAAATGTGTTTTTTTTTATATTTGGTTTATTTTAAAACTTGCTTGTAATTCCTTGTACATGAAGTCGACAGCCAATAGGTTATGACAGGGGTCTCCAAACTTTTCAGCCCGAGGGCCGCATTAACTATCAAATATCAGTTCGGGGGCCAGAGTTTCTTTAAGGCATCTCTTCAGGGTCGTGGCGCCCCCCCCCCCCCCCCCCTGAAGAACGACTACCGCCCCTCCCCCCCCCCCCTCCAACGAAATATAATTTATATTGGAATATATAAAAATTTTGAGTGTCCCCCCCCCTCCCCACACCCGAGGTCCACGTTTGCTCTCAAACTGTTCTTCACGTATTTCATTCTTGAAAATGTTTGTTTACACAGGTATGTTGTTGGAAAATTTGAAAGGTACTTTGATGCAAAGGATTTAATGTTAGGAAAGTCTTCCTTGTGCAAAAACTTATGAAAACCCATCCGCCCTTCTTTGAACGTGTCTCTAAGAAAGTCATTTTCTTGCAATTCAATGACCTCCAGCTGCAGTTCATCTTTGCAACTGGCCACATTTGCTTCAAATAGGCTTTGAAACAGTCTCACTTCTTCTGCCTTTGAATCCAATTCAGAAAACCGCTACGGAAACTGCAGCTGGAGGTCTTTAACGATCTCGTATATAAATGACGTGGGGAACTCACTGGTTGCTTCAGCCGTAAAGACCTTGCACTGCAGAAAGTGTGTCAAGTTGTTAGCCTGTACTTGTTTAAAAAACATGACAAGTTTGTATCTAGAGGCCTTTAGGTGGGTGTATAGGTCAGAAACTAGATTTCACTCTCTTGCTGTTATAAGTTCAGAAAATTTAAATGACCAGTTATGTTTGCAGCAGAGGCCAATTTCTATACCCACTCTTCATCAGACAATAATGGCTGTGACTTGCCTTTACTATCAGGAAGTCACCTATTTCTTTTCTTAGATACTCTGCTCAGAATTTTCTCGCAAAATTATCAATCTTACTGATGTGAAATATGGTAAATCTTGAGATTTTCTGTTTGTCTCTGATAGTTAGATATCCTCTTCGGTAAAAGTGCCATACATGTTATGTAGGGAAGCCAGCGGAACCAGCTCTTGTATTATGTTCAGGTCTTCATACACAACTCTAATGAACACAAGCAGTTGAGAGGTGGAACAGTTTTGAATTTTCTGTGCAAAGCTCCTCAGCCACCTCCAACAAACATTTATTCAGTGGACAAAAAGATCGTCGCGGGCCGGATAAAATGACCTCGCGGGCCGTATCCGGCCCGCGGGCCGTAGTTTGGAGACCCCTGGGTTATGACAAAAAATATCCCTAAACACGAGTTGTCTGACCCTGATGCCAGCCATTTGTTGTAGGGGTCACAAGTTTTAATCTTGTCATCTCCACTTTAATTTTTTAGTTGTCATTTTAAAGTGACATTTTAATGACTATTCAAATGACATTTTAATGACTATTCAAATGTTTAATTATATTACATTATAGATATAATTGTATTGCCACTGGAAACAAGAAATTAGAACGACATCTGCTTTAGATGTGAGGTCAAACAAACAAACAAACAAACAAAACACACACACACATAAACACACACACTCAAACACATAAACACACACACACAAACACACACACACACTGTGTACTAAACAAAAGCTTATCAAAATCTTTCAAAGGCTGGTAGCTAAGGTGGTCACGTTTTAATAAATGTGGACAATAAAAGAAATAGAAAAAAAAATATTTCAGAACAATGTGAAAAAAAAAGAAAAAGAAAAAATGTTTTTAAGAACAATGAGAAAATAAAAGAAATGAAAAAAATGTTTTTAAGAACAATCCTAATATATAAAAGGCCATGTGCGCACTTCTCTCTTTCTCTGTCCGCAAAATATTTTCGCAGGATATCACATCAGAATCTTCAGCGATATATGGAGAACTTGATACGAAATTTTGTTGAAAATAATATGGTAGATGTTTTAAATGTATAAACTTAATTTTATTTAATGAAGAAAAATAAAAATAAAGGCGTATTCGAATTTAGAAAAACATTTTTAATTATGCAACCGGAAAAGTGTTTAGACTTGGAACAAGAACGCATTTAACAATGACGTCGCTTAATCTTTTCACTACGGAAAGAGCACGAAACTAATGACGTCATCTTCCGAGTTTAGAATAAAATAAAATAAACCGGTAGTGATCTCCCCTAAACTTTCTCGAATATTCTTATATAAAACAACAGGGGATGGTAACTGGGGATATAGTTATGATTTTTAATCCATTTTAAATACTTAAACTTTTAAAAATAGAATATAATCTCATAAAAAAAAACATTGCACACCAAGCAAACGCCGAATAAAAACGCGTATAATAGTGCGCAATATTATTAGTACTTTAAAAATTTACATTAGTTTTTTGAGAAATCGGAAGTAGCGTAAATTACTACTTCCAGTCAACGGAAATTACTCAAAATTTAACAGAAGGTAGAGAATTAGATCTTTTACTTACATGTGAAATTTCATTTATCTATCTGAAATAGTACTCAAGTTATAGGCTTTTAAAAAATTCAAAGTAGGAAAAGTACCACTTCCGGTTATCGGAAATCGCTCAAAAGTTGATACGGATCTACGATTTTGATAAAATACTTATATATGAAATTTCATCAACCTAGCTGTAACGGTACTCAAGTTATCGTGTTTACACACGGACAGACACACACACAGACACACACACACAGACATACGGACAGAATTGCAAAGTCCAGTTTTTCAGACTGGATTACGCATAAAACCTCTTAATTTTGATAAATCTGGATTGATAATTTTTGCCCGATTAAAATAAGTCCTCTATACTTCGGATGTGATGAAGGACTGAGGTGTAATACGGTGAAAATTGTTAAAATTTCAAATGATTTTTGTGCACGATTACAATACTTTCTCTATACTTCGTATATACGAGAAAGTAAAAATGAACTATTTCATTCAAATATGATAGATCTACGTACGCTATGAAATCTAGATCTATACAATACAATTTTCTCAACCTAAACTTATAAAATTTACTTTATCTATTTAAATTCTAGATCTCTAGATCAAGACTTGATAATCTACACACAAAACTAGACTAGACTTAGACGCCAAGACCTAGATCTAGATTATCTACTCTAGAATCTATTCCAATAATAATTTCTATATTAAACTATTTCAGGCCTTAATTATTTTATAGAAATCTTTGTTTGTTTAACTATGGAATTGGCTAATTTTGGATAAAATTATGTTTTATAAGGTACCTAAATAGCAGAGACTTAATACCACGCAGGTGGAGCGGGATCGAGACACACCAAGTCAAACACGTTTTTTTGCTTGTTTTTTAATATGTGAATCTTCCGATTTTAGACTATAAAGAAAGGAAATACTTCATTTAAATTTGATTTAGATCTAGATATAGATCTACTCAACAAATTACTTAAAAACTACATAATGACCATTGAATAGCCATATTTTTAACGGAATCATTTAAGTAACTTAATCGGTGTGTGCCTGTGTTATGGTTTTTAGCTAATTATTTATTCCTTTGCTTTGTCACTATTATTGTTCAGCACGTAGTAAAGCACACTGCGTTTTGACCAATAACTATTTTATAAATTATTTTTCTCAAACAAGTACAACATTTTAAAATATATAGGCCTATAACTCACGTGAAACGGGTACCGATGGCTAGTGAGAAAATAAAAGAAATAGAAAAAATGTTTTTAAGAACGCTGAGAAAATAAAAGAAATGAAAAAATGTTTTTAAGAACAATAAGAAAAAAATATTCATAAAAAAACGTTTTAATAAAAAGCTTTTATGTAATAATGCACTAAAAAGTAGAAAATAAATTATAAACTACTATTTAAATAACTATAAAGAAAAGAGTGGGTCTCTTCCTAAATATTAGACAATACTATAACTATAAAAAAAGCGTGGGTCACTTTAGTATCTATTGGATACCTTTACTAATATTTAGGAAGATGAACGTCTATCTCTGCCCCTAATGAACGTCTGTCTCTGCCCCTAATGAACGTCTGTCTCTGCCCCTAATGAACGTCTGCCTCTGCCCCTAATGAACGTCTGTCTCTGACCCTAATGAACGTCTGTCTCTGCCCCTAATGAACGTCTGCCTCTGCCCCTAATGAACGTCTGTCTCTGCCCCTAATGAACGTCTGCCTCTGCCCCTAATGAACGTATGTCTCTGCCCCTAACGAACGTCTGTCTCTGCCCCTAATGAACGTCTGCCTCTGCCCCTAATGAACGTCTGTCTCTGCCCCTAATGAACGTCTGTCTCTGCCCCTAATGAACGTCTGCCTCTGCCCCTAATGAACGTCTGTCTCTGCCCCTAATGAACGTCTGTCTCTGCCCCTAATGAACGTCTGTCTCTGCCCCTAATGAACGTCTGTCTCTGCCCCTAATGAACGCATGCCTCTGCCCCTAATGAACGTCTGTCTCTGCCCCTAATGAACGTCTGCCTCTGCCCCTAATGAACGTCTGTCTCTGCCCCTAATGAACGTCTGTCTCTGCCCCTAATGAACGTCTGTCTCTGCCCCTAATGAACGTCTGCCTCTGCCCCTAATGAACGTCTGTCTCTGCCCCTAATGAACGTCTGTCTCTGCCCCTAATGAACGTCTGTCTCTGCCCCTAATGAACGTCTGCCTCTGCCCCTAATGAACGTCTGTCTCTGCCCCTAATGAACGTCTGTCTCTGCCCCTAATGAACGTCTGTCTCTGCCCCTAATGAACGTCTGTCTCTGCCCCTAATGAACGTCTGCCTCTGCCCTCAGGTGAGAAAAACCTCCGGTGAGACCTGCTTACGTCATGACCTTAAATGGCGGTGAACACCAGGTTATGTCCTTGTCCACCTTTTGTTATTGAACTCCTATCTTTGCATTCATATTCATGGGGTAACTACCGTGGGGTAACTACTGTGGGGTAACTATCCTGGAGTAACTACCATGGGCTAACTACCCCGGAGTAACTACCGTGGGGTAACTACCCTGTGGTAACTACCGTGGGTAATAACAAAACTAATATTACAGATCTTTGATTGTGTAATGGTGTAGCAACGTTCCAGTGTCTCTAGTGATCACAATCTAAAAAGATAACCGTCCTCTGTGTAACATAGATATGACACAATCTATACTTCCGGTGACCATATTTTTTTAGAACCAACCCCATATCCTATTGAACCCAACCTCATGTCCTATTGAACCCAACCCCATATCCTATTGAACCCAACCCCATATCCTATTGAACCCAACCTCATATCCTATTGAACCCAACCCCATGTCCTATTGAACCCAACCTCATGTCCTATTGAACCCAACCCCATGTCCTATTGAACCCAACCTCATGTCCTATTGAACCCAACCCCATGTCCTATTGAACCCAACCTCATATCCTATTGAACCCAACCTCATGTCCTATTGAACCCAACCTCATATCCTATTGAACCCAACCTCATGTCCTATTGAACCCAACCTCATATCCTATTGAACCCAACCTCATGTCCTATTGAACCCAACCTCATGTCCTATTGAACCCAACCCCATGTCCTATTGAACCCAACCTCATATCCTATTTATAGTGTACGATCATGTTTGAGATATTCACCAACTACCCCCACCCCTCCACACACTCAATCTCCTTCACAAAGAATTACACGTTTAATTAATTAATTATCTGAATAAGTCAGCTTTAAAAATTGAAATGAGTTTTTTTTAAATATATAAATAAATAGCCACATGATATTGTTGACCACAAGTTGACCACAAGTTGACAACAAGTTGACCACAAGTTGACCACAAGTTGACCACAAGTTGACCACAAGTTGACCACAAGTTGACTACAAGTTGACCACAAGTTGACCACAAGTTGACCACAAGTTGACCACAAGTTGACCACAAGTCGACCACAAATTGACCAGCTTATGTTTTACAACCAAGGTAAACAATCAGGGTGGCTTCGACATAATGTTTTAGTAGCAGTTCTCTCCCTTGCACGCAAGTTTCCAACACAATGCTCAACACGCGAGGTGGGGACGTGTTGTCTTGGGGTGGGTTAGTGTGGGGGAGGGGTAGTATATGGTGGGGGGGGGGGTAGGTATTTCTGGGGGAGGGGTGGACTTATTGTCTTGAGGTGGGTTATTCTGGGGGATGGGTAGTATATGGTGTGGGGGAAGTAGGTATTTCTGGGGGAGGGGTGGACTAATTGTCTTGAGGTGGGTCATTCTGGGGGGGGGGGGTATTGTGATTTTTAAAACGAATGTAGACGACATAGTGCTCATATAGCAGACCGGAATATTCCGTGTCAGTCGACTGCCGGGTGCCGGAGGCCGTCCGTGTGCATTTTTACAGCTGCATCACGTGGTATCATTGTGCAGCACAACCAATCAACGAACCCCGTGCAGGGGTCTCTGGGAAACTCGGGGCCCCCTCCCGTACGGGCGGGGTTCCGGGTGACGACTATAGGAGTTCACCACATCCATTGTGTATGGCGCTCTTTAAACCAAACATAGGCGTCATAGTGTTCATGGGGCGTGCTAAAGACATGGTCTGTCTTGCTGTCATGGCTGCCTGCTGTCATGGCTGTCTTGCTGTCATGGCTGTCTTGCTGTCATGGCTGCCTGCTGTCATGGCTGTCTTGCTGTGGTGGCTGTTTTGCTGTCAAAGCTGTCAAACGATGGCTCATCATTTATCAACAATAAAGCTCAGATACACACCATCAAAGTCGACCACCATCAGATAATTCTAGACCTGGGTTATTGCCATGCCTCACACAATGTTGATAGCGATGGAATTTGAGCTGTCACAGATATCATGGAATCACAGGTGTGCTAGAATAACAGGTGTGCTAGAATAACAGGTGTGCTAGAATCACAGGTGTGCTAAAATCACAGGTGTGCTAGAATCACAGGTGTGCTAGAATCAAAGGTGTGCTAGAATCACAGGTGTGCTAGACTCACAGGTGTGCTAGAATCACAGGTGTGCTAGAATCACAGGTGTGCTAGAATCACAGGTGTGCTAGAATCACAGGTGTGCTAGAATCACAGGTGTGCTAGAATAACAGGTGTGCTAGAATCACAGGAGTGCTAGAATCACAGGTGTGCTAGAATCACAGGTGTGCTAGAATCACAGGTGTGCTAGAATCAAAGGTGTGCTAGAATCACAGGTGTGCTAGACTCACAGGTGTGCTAGAATCACAGGTGTGCTAGAATCACAGGTGTGCTAGAATCACAGGTGTGCTAGAATCACAGGTGTGCTAGAATCACAGGTGTGCTAGAATCACAGGTGTGCTAGAATCACAGGTGTGCTAGAATCACAGGTGTGCTAGAATCACAGGTGTGCTAGAATCACAGGTGTACTAAAGCCAGTCCAAATTTCAAATGTTAAAGTTTACAATTGTGAAATAAAAGATAATTTGAGCAGGTTAGTACGTGAGGGGAGAGGTAGGGGAAGGTGGGGGGAGGTGAGGGGAGCTTGGGATAGGTGAGGGGAGCTTGGGGTAGGTGAGGGGAGCTTGGGGGAGGTGAGGGGAGCTTGGGGTAGGTGGGGGGAGCTTGGGGTAGGTGGGGGGAGCTTGGGGTAGGTGGGGGGAGCTTGGGGTAGGTGGGGGGAGCTTGGGGTAGGTGGGGGGAGCTTGGGGTAGGCGAGGGGAGCTTGGGGTAGGTGGGGGGAGCTTGGGGTAGGCGAGGGGAGCTTGGGGTAGGTGGGGGAGCTTGGGGTAGGTGGGGGGAGCTTGGGGTAGGCGAGGGGAGCTTGGGGTAGGAAAATGTCAAGATCGTTGGAGTATTGAATTTAGTGACGTCAATGCCCGACCCACGGGCTGGAACAGAACATACACAGCCTGCAATTTGATTGACATATGACATATGTAGGTGGATAGGCATATGACATATGTAGGTGGATTGATATATGACATATGTAGGTGGATAGGCATATGACATATGTAGGTGGATTGATATATGTTAAACAGAATGACACATGACATTTGTAAGTAGGTACATGCAATCTTTGGCTAGATTGACACATTTCACATCTAGATAGAATGACACATGACATCTAGATAGAATGACACATGACATCTAGATAGAATGACACATGACATCTAGATAGAATGACACATGACATCTAGATAGAATGACACATGACATCTAGATAGAATGACATCTGCAAACAAAAAAAACAAGGTGATAGTAGATTGCTGAAGAAGAGAATGCGCCAATCGACCAGCTCTACTTCCCCTGCGGGTAATGACATACCAGGTTTGAAACAACAGCAATTATCCTGTAAGTCCTGTGGGATAAATGGCAGCACACATTCGATTGGTGGGGGGGGGGGGTAATCTTAGCTCGACTGTATGGCTGTAAAGTGGAAGCCAGAACATTTGTAATGGCTACAGCTATAGCATTTGTAATGGCTACAGCTAGAACAGTTGTAATGTTTACAGCTATAATATTTGTAATGGCGACAGCTAGAACAGTTGTAATGGCTACAGCTATAATATTTGTAATGGCTACAGCTAGAACAGTCGTAATGGCTACAGCTATAACATTTGTAATGGCTACAGCTAGAACAGTTGTAATGTTTACAGCTATAATATTTGTAATGGCTACAGCTAGAACAGTTGTAATGGCTACAGCTATAATATTTGTAATGGCTACAGCTAGAACAGTTGTAATGGCTACAGCTATAATATTTGTAATGGCTACAGCTAGAACAGTTGTAATGGCTACAGCTATAATATTTGTAATAGCTACAGCTAGAACAGTTGTAATGGCTGCCAGTGACTTGATCATTTCTATTACGTCTATAATTTGGTCTACTCTACTCCCCTTACACAGTCCATGAGTGAATTGGTCGACTCTACTCCCCCTACACAGTCCATGAGTGAATTGGTCGACTCTACTCCCCCTACACAAACTATGAGTGAATTGGTCGACTCTACTCCCCCTACACAGACTATGAATAGGTCAACTCTACTCCCCCTACACAAACTATGAGTGAATTGGTCGACTCTACTCCCCTTACACAGACTATGAATAGGTCGACTCTACTCCCCCTACACAGACTATGAATAGGTCAACTCTACTCCCCCTGCACAGACCGGGTGTGGAAAGCCTTGATTTGCCACCTGCTGTAATCGCTTTACGGCGTGAAACACGGAGCCATGAAATATTTGCATCGATTTATTGATCGAGCAGATTTTTGTCGTGGGCTGTCAAACACGACGGTAAAATTAGGAAGGTACAGCACTTTCAAAGGTCAACGGAAAAAAGTCACAGGAAAAAGAGTCACAAAACTAATTTAAGAAATATTTTGATTTATTTATCAAGAATTGTAAAATTGTGTGTGTTTATTTTTGTGGTTTGTATTTTTTGATAGCATAAATTATTTATAGACGTCAAAAGCATTATGGTTTATATCAGTTGTAAGTAAAAATACTCTAAGATAATTTACACAACAATCTCTACTATTGTTACGTACTTAGTTAAATTCGTGGTAGAAAAATTAATTATAAAAGAAATTTAGGCACATTATTGTGTTGCATATGTTTTGCCGCTGTCTATTCTCTGGTCGGCTTTTCCTCAGTCGGCCTTGTCCGAACATATTTTGTGTTGTTGACGTTATGCGTCAATGACAGCCTTTGAACCTTGTCGGCTCACTGTTTTGATCCTAAGTTTTGTTATGTAATGAGCGTGATAAATGTGGGCAGTAAAGGTGGTTGAACTAAACATAACTATTGTTGCAATTAGTTGACGGCAGCAAGTCAGAAGAACTTACCATTTGACGGTAATTTAATGTTAGTATTTAAAAAAACAAAACACGATGAAAACCGAGAACGTTGGAACATTCTATTGATTTATATTATGTCTAACATAGTTACAATCTACATACTTCACACTAAATATTTTTAGATGTGTTATAAAAATTACTATACTTATACAACCTACAAACATTACATAAAATTAATCATAAGTTGATTTGCACTCTCTGAATATATTATACATAAAAGAATTAACTTGAATTAAATTGATTTTTTTCTTTCCTGTGACTTTTTTCCTACAATCCTTCCAACAGCCCTGTGTTGCTGTCCTGTGGCTGTCGCCAGCTGTCCTGTGGCTGTTCTCGTGTTGGGTGAATATGGTTGAAACGTGCAGCACAGCAAAGTTTGTTGGATGACCCGTTCATATGTTGTATGGTGTGACCCGTCCATCACCCCGTGTCCAGTCAATGACCCGGCTAGTGGGTGTCTCTCTGTTTATGGTTTATTAGCAGCTCGAGCTGACCAATCAAATCGCCGGCCCAACAAATCAAACAGAGCCTCGTTGTGGGGTTTATAAAAGTCGTAGAGCAGTGAGTGAAAACGAGGCTCGAGGTCGGGGTGGGAGTGACCTTTCCCCAGACATTGGACCAGGTCCGTGTGGAGAGGCCGCCTGCAGTAGTAGCCCTTGCTCCTGTTGTACACAAAGTTCCGCTCGGTCAGTCGGGCGGGGACTCCTAGAAACTTCTCGATCTTCTGCACCTCGCGGGCGGGGTGGGACACTAGGTCTTCGCCAGACAAGACGTGGATCTGATGGATGGATGTGTGGATGTTGGATCAGACATGATGGATGGATGTAAGGATATTGGATGAGATGTGACATTGGAAATGTGGAGGGAAGGGGTGGTGGGGGAATGAATGATATTGAGAAGTAAAAAAAAAAGCGTAAAGCGAAGAACGATCAAAGAAGTGTGACGACGTAAAGCGAAGCTAAAGACCTGAGTGAGCGGAAAGCGAGACAGCCACAGCTTGAAGTACTTGACATAGACGCCCCAGTCCACCGTCCGACTCGCGTCATCGACTCGTGTGACGCCATCTTCCTGCGTCACAAACAGCGACTCCGCGTTCATCTTTGGACTCTATGGACATTTCTAGAATTATCAGGAGTGCCGTCTCGTGTTGTGGTTGTGTTAACGTGTTAGATGCTGGCGTGTCTGGTGGTGGTGGGGGGGGGGGGGGGAGATCTCGTGTAGGCATGCGTGTTCCTGTCTGGTTTGATTGGCTGCTGGCGTCATGTGGGCGTGGCTGGGCCGTCACGCGCAGGACGAGTACATGGCCAGCAAAACACGTCAAACAAATAGCCGGCATGTAACCGGCATTTAACACAACCAGCGTCCAACATAACATCCAACATAACATCCAACAAACCATTCAACATGACGTCAAACAAACCATCCAACATGACATCCAACATGACATCTAACATGACATCCAACAAATCATCCAACAAACCATCCAACATGACATCAAATTAACCATCCAACCAACCATCCAACATGACATCCACGACATCCAACATGACATCCAACAAATCATCCAACATGACATTCAACATGACATCCAACATGACATCCAACATGACATCCAACATGACATCCAACATGAAATCCAACAAAACATCTACCGTGACATCCAACATGACATCCAACATGATATCCGACATGACATCCAACATGACATCCAACAAACCATCTAACGTGACATCCAACATGACATCCAACAAACCATCCAACAAACCATCTAACGTGACATCCTACATGACTTCCAACATGACATCCAACATGACATCCAACATGACATCCAACATGACATCCAACATGACATCCAACAAACCATCCAACATGACATCCAACATGACATCTAACAAACCATCTAACGTGACATCCAACATGACATCCAACATGACATCCAACATGACATCCAACATGACATCTAACATGAAATCCAACAAACCATCCAACATGACATCCAACATGACAGCCAACATGACATCCAACATGACATCCAACATGACATCCAACATGACATCCAACATGACATCCAACATGACATCCAACATGACATCCAACATGACATCCAACATGACATCCAACATGACATCCAACATGACATCCAACATGACATCCAACATGACATCCAACATGACATCCAACATGACATCCAACAAACCAGCTGACCTTTGCCAGCTGTGAGACGACACGGCTGACTGGGTCTTTGATGACAGCGATCAGCTTGACGTCACGGTTCATTTTGTAGATCTCCTCCACCGCCCTCCCGCTCCAGATGTAAGATGGCGTCTTCTCCATGGTAACCTGATGGTGTCAAGGTTATCAGAGGTAATCTGATGGTTTCAAGTTTATCAGAGGTAACTTGAGGGTGTCACATTATCAGAGGTAACTTGAGGGTGTCACATTATCAGAGGTAACTTGAGGGTGTCACATTATCAGAGGTAACTTGAGGGTGTCACATTATCAGAGGTAACTTGAGGGTGTCACATTATCAGAGGTAATCTGATGGTGTCAAGTTTTATCAGAAGTGAAATAAATTTTTGAACCTGACGGTCTAGAGTTCACCTGTTTCTGTAACCTCGGTATATAAAGGATAATGTGGTCAGCACTATTTCCAGCCGCCTTTACTTTTCTTAACGTGAGTTAGGTACCCATCAGAGCTGGATGGACTCAGACAAGTTCTACTGCCTTGAACCAGGATTCGAACTCGAGACTTTCGGATGAGTTGTCTAGCGCTGGCCATGCCGTCCCTTCTCATCTCAGCGTTTCAAGTTTTGTTAGCGGTTTTGTAGCTGTGTGACGTCATTGGAGTAGATAATTGTATCATCTGACCTGTATGTGTGTGTATGCGTGAGTATGTGTGTATGTGTGTATGTGTGTATGTGTGTATGTGTGTATGTGTGTATGTGTGTATGTGTGTATGTGTGTATGTGTGTATGTGTGTGTATGTGTGTATGTGTGTATGTGTGTGTATGTGTGTATGTGTGTATGTGTGTATGTGTGTATGTGTGTATGTGTGTGTATGTGTGTATGTGTGTATGTGTGTATGTGTGTATGTGTGTATGTGTGTATGTGTGTATGTGTGTATGTGTGTATGTGTGTGTATGTGTGTATGTGTGTATGTGTGTATGTGTGTATGTGTGTATGTGTGTGTATGTGTGTATGTGTGTATGTGTGTATGTGTGTATGTGTGTATGTGTGTATGTGTGTGTATGTGTGTATGTGTGTATGTGTGTATGTGTGTATGTGTGTATGTGTGTATGTGTGTGTATGTGTGTATGTGTGTATGTGTGTATGTGTGTATGTGTGTGTATGTGTGTATGTGTGTATGTGTGTATGTGTGTGTATGTGTGTATGTGTGTATGTGTGTATGTGTGTATGTGTGTGTATGTGTGTATGTGTGTATGTGTGTGTGTGTGTGTCACCTCACCTGGTTGGTGTAGGACAGTGGCATCTGGTGCCGGTACCAGCCCAGGCCCCTCCTAAAGTTCTCATCCACGTCGAAGAAGTGAATCTCTGCTCTCGCCGTCACGATGTACGGGTGCATGTCCAGAAAGTTGATCAGTGCACGCGTACCGCACTTCCCTGCACCGATGATGATGGCCTGCGGGATGTAAGACGTCACAGTCAGACGTCACGGTAAGACGTCACAGTCATGTAGGACGTCAGTCTGTAAAGCTGTAGTTGCCATGACAACTACCCACCTGAGGCAGCCGCTGAGTGGGCTGTTCGTGTGCTGGTGGGGCGTACAGCAGGGGGCTGTACCTCCCCCTCTCTCTGATCGTCCAGTGGAGGTTTCTATACACATACGCGGGCACATCAGGTGCAACCGGAATTTTCCGGTCTTTACCGGCAGGGAAAGTCTGTTGCCGTGAGTTTTTTTCTTCCAGCTCTTTGAGTTTCCCAATCAGTGATGTCAAATCGTCATTCAATGGCGTCGTGATGTTGCCGGCAGCTGGGTACTTGAGGCCGGCAGCTGGGTCCCTGGGACCGGCAGGAGCGTTATTTAGCCGGTCGAGTTTTGAAGCGTCTGAGTTTGATCCGGCTCCTGTCTCCATCCGACGCCGTATCAAGTCGCTCCACTGTTCCTCCACATCTTCGGCATACTGGTGGATCACGGGAGCCGGATTGTGCTGGGCGGGAGCCGGTTGGTGTATGACGGGAGCCGGTTGGTACGGGACGGGAGGGCGGAGCTTTGGCATGATTTTCTCTAGAGGCTTCTCTAGCTCAGTCACGTGGTGGCCTGGTTTGAAGTCTGTGAGATCTTTTCTTGGGCCATTGGCCACAGGCCATTGTACATCAGGATGGCCATCTACATCAGGATGGCCATCTACATCAGGATGGCCATCTAGCTGTTGGCCATCTAGCTGTACATCAGGATGGCCATCTCCCGTCCAGTTGACTGACGTAGCACCATCAGGCCATGACGTGTTCGCCTCACCTCCAAACTGCCCCAGCACGCTGTACAAGCCACGCCCACCCCGGCCCTCACCCCTGTCCCCACCCACGCCACTGTCCTGCTTGAGGTGGATCCCGTAAAGCACCCAACAGGAAGTGACGACAGACCAAAACACAAACATGCGCGCGCATCGGCACAGGCTCGACTTCCGGCCGCAAAGCTGGATCCACCGGAAGCACATTGACACGAAGGTGAGTCACTTAACAAATTTCACTGACACCTACAAATTTCACTGACACCTACAAATTTCACTGACACCTACAAATTTCACTGACACCTACAAATGGCACTGACGCCTACAAATTTCACTGACACCTACAAATTTCACTGACACCTACCAATTTCACTGACACCTACAAATTTCACTGACACCTACAAATTTCACTGACACCTACAAATGGCATTGACACCTACAAATGGCACTGACATCTACAAATGGCACTGACGCCTACACATTTCACTGTTGCCAACAGATATGACAGACACTACACGAAGAGGTGGGGTAGTCTCCACTCTCCCACAACGGAGTTTGAAATGTATCCTCTGCCTCCCTCTGAAAACTTCCTCACCTCAATGACATCGGCTGTCGCACGCCCAATGATATTTGGCTCACCTCAGCTGTCATTGCCCGTTGTTTATGTTGTGTACGCTAAATCAATGGTATCCCATGTGACACCTAATCAATCATTAACGAGCAGGTGGGGAGGAGGGGGGGCATAGGACACACACCTGGGGTGTGGTGATTCACACCTAGGACGGTTAGAGGAGACAGGCGTGGGGCGGGGGTGGGATGGGGTAGCCCCAAGGGGTATTTCACCTCCTACCCCCCCCCCTCCCAGTTATTTCTAAAGCTGAATATGGTTTTAAACAATGCTTTATTGTCTTAATTTTTAAAAAGTTGGTCTACGTACGATTGTAGGAAAAAAAAAGTCACAGAAAAAAACCAAATGTGTATTTGCATGGAATTTGTTAATACTCTTATATTTTCAGAAAGTGGAAATCAACATAAGATTAAATAACTTTAATATAGATATTTTAGATAAATTTTCGTAGGTTGTTTATCTATTGTAACACGTCAAAACATTTTGCTTGAAGTAAGTTTTAACTCCGTTATAGAATATAATTAAGTAGAATGTCCAAACCTTCTCAGGTTCATCGCGTTTTTTAAATACAAACTTTGAATTAGAGTGAAATGGGAAGAAGACAAAGTTAATGATTTGTTGACCTCAACTCGTCGCAACAATAGTCCCGCCATCTTTAATGCCCACATTTCTCATCTCATTCCATCAAAAAACATAGGATCACGCCAAAAGGCCGACACAATACAAAGGCTGTCAACATAATGTGGACGCACAAGGCACCGTGGTTGGCTACATTTCTTTCAGCATTCTTTTTCTACCGGGTACTCAAATATGTAACACACATTTGAGGCTGATATATATATATATATATATATATATATATATATATATATATATATATATATATATATATATATATATATATATATATGTGACCTTCCCCGAGTCTATCCTGCCCGACAACGCCAATTGTAACGAGTTGAACCACTCATGCTACACAACATCGACTACAGTAGAAAGACTCGAAGATGCAGGTTCGCCATTGATCCTTTTATTACATGAATCAAGAAATGCTTCAATATAACACAATGAATCAACAGAAATGTTTCAATATAATAGTCTGAATCAACTGACCCCCTAACAGTCCTCACTAGGCTTCATATAACTGAATCCACATGTCTAATGTCCTTCTTAACACAATATAACCAACTTGATATGTCACACAGACTGACTGATCTAAAGCGAGCGATGAAGAGGGAAGGGGCGAGTTCAGCCGTCCCCTCCTATTTATCCCTTGTATTCGTACTCATCTTCGTACTTGTATTCCTCCGTAATCGATACTTGTACTCGATGTCTCCGACCACTAGTTGCGCAGTTCTAACGTACAGTCCGTGTCATAAACATCTGCATCCTATCAATCAAAGTTGACAGGCCGTCTGAATCCCCTCGTACCGTTTCCCAAAATAGCACGCGTTGGCTTTGAGATTGTTATCAGTCCGATCCAATAAGCCACCTGCTATCGGTTGCGTCAGACTGTAATACTGCGTCTCGGCTTATCGTTCGTTATCAGATTTGTGACTAGTAGCTAGGCCCACCCTAGCTACATCCACCCCTGCCTTTTTTTGTGTGTTTTCAACCACAAACAACGCCTGGCAGGTGCACTCCTCCAAAGTCAATCGCACAATCGTAAAAAAAAAATTCTATTGTTCCACTCACTGTCCACGACGTTCCATTCGTATACGATTGACAGTTATACCTATTTCACATATCAACTGTGTCTACATCGTCTTCCTGAGACACAAAACAGTTCTAGAATTCACATCCACCCTTCTCGTTTGGTGCCTTCACCAGTTCAGTTTTATAGGTTTTTGAACCGTCTGTTCTCATACCAGCGCGACCATGAAAGACTTGATGGTTGCTGACAAAAAATTTCGTCTTCCTTCTGTTCCTCAAACTTCTCCGCGGACCACTTATCTGATGGTCTACTGTCTCTCTGCTTCTGGAAGGAACGGGATCCTCTTTGTTGCCGTTATCCTCCACTTGTATATCGCGGTTGTTCTGTTGATGGTGATATGGTTCCGGGATGGGTATGTGAATTTCCGTTATAGTTTCCGGTTCCCTAATTGTCTTGGATTTCCTTGCGTGTAACTGCTCTTCTTGCCTATTCCAATATTTCTTTAATTGAGCAATATTCGCCCACCGATCCGGTTTGGCGTGATCGATGGGTCTTATCTTAAAGGGGCCACCTGCTACTTTAGGCATCTCCACGACTTGCCATATCTCCTGTCCCCAGAGATCGTGGATTTTGTTTCTGCCTAACGGGTGGCTACGCAGTAATACCCTGTCATTCAGTTTGAGTGGCGGGTCCTTCGTCTGTACCGGCGGTTCCCTTCGCCGTGCTTCATGTTCTAGTCTTTCCTGTACTACCCTGTACATTTCTCTAATTCTTCTCATATGTTCATTCACATATTCCAGTGCGGTGTATGAGCCAGTCATACTCTCCCTTTTTCCTAGGAACAAATCAAGAGGGAGTCGAGCCTCTCGTCCGAACAGCAACATGTGTGGCGAAAAGCCGGTTGTGGCATGGGGTGTGCAGTTGTATAGATATACCAACTCTGGGAGAAAATCAGGCCAACGTTTTTTCTGTTCAGGTTCTAGCGTACGCAGCAAATCATGCATGCTGCGGTTGAACCGTTCACACTGTCCGTTTCCTTTCGGATTAAATGTGGTTGTTCTAGATTTGTTGATCCCGTAGTGGCTGCACAGTTGGTTAATTACTTCTGACTCGAAAGCCCTTCCTTGGTCAGAGTGTAATTGTCTTGGTATGCCATATTTGATGAACCAATGTTCTATTAAGACCTTTGCCACTGTTTTGGCAGTCTGATCTCGCGTGGGCACCGCCACCGTCCATTTGGTGAATACATCAGTCATTACCAACACATGTTCCGTCCCATCCGATGATTGCTCCAACGACGTAAAGTCCATAGCCACAATCTCTAGTGGTTTTGTCGCTAGTAGGTGTCCTGATGGCTGTCTCATTTTGACAACTGGCATTTTCGCATGCTGACACCTCACACAAGCCTCACAATGGCGTTTGACCTCCATTTCCATATTGGGCCAGTAACACCTCCATCGTAATATTTTGTGCGTCCTGTCCTGACCCTGGTGTCCTGCCCTGTCATGTGCCAACCTTAGCACTTCTTCTCGTAACTGTCCAGGCACCACCACCTGGTGTATTGTCCCATCAATTTGGTCATGAATTCTCCGCATGAGAACACCATCCTCTATACTGAGACGGTCCCACTGACTCAGTATTTTCTTTGTTTCTCGACCAAATTGTTCTCTTTCCCTTCTTCCTGGGAATTTTTGTTCCTGGACGTATTTCAATAGCGGTTGTAAGCCACTATCCGTTCTCTGGGCATCTCTTATCTTTTTGTGATTAAAGCAATTAAAATCACTACTGTCCATATGTCCGGGCTCTGTGGATATGTGCTCCACCCCGGTCTGCCCGTTTTGCATCACTTGTACCCCATGAGGGATATCTGTTGACGCTCTGACCTCACATATTCCTGTCAGCGTTTCTTCCTCATCACCCGGTTTCTCGTAAGGATTCCTTGATAAGGCGTCCGCATTGCCATTGGACCGCCCCGGGCGATACTTTATCTCTAGGTCAAAGAGTGCCAATTCTGCTGCCCATCGCTGTTCGATGGATCCCAACTTTGCTGTCTTTAGGTGACTCAAGGGGTTATTGTCAGTGTATACCACACATTTAGCACCTAATAGATAGTCCCTGAATTTTTCAGTCACAGCCCATTTTAATGTCAAAAGTTCTAGTTTCATGGCGCTGTAATTTGTCATGTTCCTCTCTGATCCCTTCAGAGCTCGACTGGCATACGCAATAACCCTGAAACCTTGCTTTTGTTGTTGTGATAGCACAGCTCCCAGACCTTTAGAGCTGGCGTCAATTTCTAACCGAAATGGTTTATCAAAGTCCGCGTATCCCAATATCGGCGCCTCTGTCAAAGCCTTTTTCAAGAGCTTAAACGAGTTCAGGCATTCATCAGTCCATAATTCACCTATCAGTTGTGTTTTACCTTTCTTTTTCTCCTTACTGTGTTTCTTTGTCATTTTGTTTACCAAGTCATGCAATGGTGCGGCAATTTTTGCAAAACCAGGCACAAATTTTCTATAATAGGAAGCAAAGCCCAAGAATGATCTGACCTCTACTGTAGTTGTTGGCTGTTTCCATTCTTTAACAGCTGCAATTTTTTCTGGGTCAGTGGCGATGCCATCCGACGAAATCACATAACCCAAAAAATGTACCGATTTCAGACCAAAACAGCATTTGTCTGGATTCAGCTTTACTCCTATCTCCCTGAGACGGAGAAACACTTGTTCTAATCTTTTTAGATGGTCCTCCCAAGTTTTTGAGTAAACTAGAATATCATCCAAATACACCAACATTATTTGAAATAGAAAGTCACTCATAGCACTCTGCATTACTCGCTGGAATGTAGCAGGTGCATTAGTTAGACCAAACGGCATACGGGTCCACTCGTACAGTCACAGTGGAGAAATAAATGCAGTTTTATGTTGATCGTTGGGGTGCATGGCCACTTGGTGGTAGCCACTAGCCAAATCCAAGGTAGAAAAAAATCTTGCTCCCCCCAACGCATCAAGACATTCATCAATACGAGGCAAGGGGAATGCATCCCTTCTTGTGATATTGTTCAATTTCCGGTAATCACAACACAGTCTTATCTCCCCTGACTTCTTTTTTACCACTACTATCGGTGCCGCATACGGGCTTGTACTGGTTGTAATAATTCCCTTTTTAGTAGATCATTCAGGTGTGCTTTCACCGCCGAGTAGTGACTTGGTGGTAATCTTCGATAAGGTTGCGCCACCGGCTTGTCTTGTAGTAAGGGTATCTGGTGTTTGATTACTTCCGTGTACCCCAAATCACCCTCATACGAGGCAAATATATCACTGTATTTATTCAGCAATTCATTTAGTTTTGGGTCCTCAGTTTCCGGGAATGTATATGATCGGCCATCCTCTTTCTTCACCTCGGCCGTCACATTGACCGACCTAATTGTTACTTCATTACTGCTGGTATTGCTCAGTTCGATGCACTGTGCCGACCTTAGTACCTCGACGTTCTGTGGTACTCCTACCAGAGTATTAGGCGGTATAAAAATTTCCTCATCCAAAACATTTGCCACTAATCCTTGAACTAGTCCATTTTCCGCTGATGTGTATGTCCGCAGTAACACGACACCTGCCCTCAGTGCGGCGCCACATGGTTCTATCATCACATCACCATTCACACTTCTATCACCAATTTGTAATGTGATTGCCTTGACCGTGTTTGCCGGGACTGCTGTCCTTCCTCTGGTCTTGGCAAACCTGGCCATCTTGGATCCCCGACCTGGTGTGGTCGATCCGACAATATTTGTAAGAAATTCTGGCAACTGGCCAAGAATATTCATGCCCAACAGGCAAGGTATATTTGACACATTTGTCTCTAGGTTGTGTTTCGTAACGAACACCCCAACCTGCTTCAACCTATGTCCTGCCACCACGACATCCGCCAGAAAATAACCACAGTATGGAATGGTTAGTCCATTAGCTGCCGTCAGGCGCATGCATGTGTCAGACCTCAACCTATGGTCTTTTCCTTTCATCCATTTGGTGTAAAAATTTTCCGTGATTGTCGTCACCTGGGAGCCTGTATCCACAATTGCCTTCACCGCGATGTCCCCAATCGTAATCACCATTTCGGGACAGACTCCCATCATTTTGCTTCTTGGGCCATAACCTCGCCCCTCTGTAGCCTGGCCCTGCCTTACAGAGGACGACCGTTTCCCTGGCAGTACCGTGCCATATGTCCGGGTTGTGAACAAGACAAACAAATTGGTCGGCCGTCGGCCGTCCATTGGAGTGATGGCTTGGCGGGACGCGGCCGTCCAGCCCGTCCCTGTTTTGTCCCGTTCTTTTCCTGATTCTCAGCTGTTGACCTGCTTTCTAACCTCTCCAAACGTTGGTCAACCTTATCTAGGTGGGCCAACAGTTGAGCCATCATGGTCTCCATCGTGTCGGCCCCTGTGGGTGGGGATTGTCTCTGTTCAGGCACAGAGACTTTGTCCACCGAACAGTTCGATTGGTCCTCATCCTCGGACCTGCGGATCGCTGAGTTCCTGACCTGAAGGAAGGTCAACTGCGGGTCTTTGTGGACCTCCTCTTTCAACTCTCTTCTTAGGATCGGGGTTGCCAGCCCCTCGATGAAATGGTCCCTCAGTAGGCGCACATCAATGTCAGGTGTTTTGACCTTTACCGAATCAAAGGCCCTGTTCATCCGGTGTGAGTACTCCATCACACTCTCCGCCAATCTCTGCCTTAAGCCTACGAACCCTGCTAGCAGTTGCGATCCCGACCGTCTCTCCCCAAAGGTCTCCATAATCAGATCCAGCACCTTATCTGGATCTGATTGGATGGTTTTATCGTGGCATTTGACCTCTGCCCTAACCGTCTCTCCTATACTGCCCATCAGCAGTCTTAATCTCTCCTCTGGTGACATGCTTCTCGAGGCCCAGGCCGCTTTGACCTCTTCGCTGAACCTGTTGGTTAAAGTTGGATCACCGTCCCCGTAAAATTTGTTAATGTGGGACTCTCTGGGTAGGACCACTATATGGGTCTGCTTCTCGTCCAGAGTAGACATTTTATTCCGTAAGTAAAACAAAAGAGTTCTTTCTTACCGTGTGTATATGAAAAAAATTTTCCTCGATTTTCACCGTTCCTGAATGTCAGAATTCACACACACACTAAACACAGTTATGCACAAGGTTGACTATGGGTGCCTAACTCGGCAAGTCTAGTTGAATTCATCCTGTTCGCAGCGCCAATTGTGACCTTCCCCGAGTCTATCCTGCCCGACAACGCCAATTGTAACGAGTTGAACCACTCATGCTACACAACATCGACTACAGTAGAAAGACTCGAAGATGCAGGTTCGCTATTGATCCTTTTATTACATGAATCAAGAAATGCTTCAATATAACACACTGAATCAACAGAAATGTTTCAATATAATAGTCTGAATCAACTGACCCCCTAACAGTCCTCACTAGGCTTCATATAACTGAATCCACATGTCTAATGTCCTTCTTAACACAATATAACCAACTTGATATGTCACACAGACTGACTGATCTAAAGCGAGCGATGAAGAGGGAAGGGGCGAGTTCAGCCGTCCCCTCCTATTTATCCCTTGTATTCGTACTCATCTTCGTACTTGTATTTCTCCGTAATCGATACTTGTACTCGATGTCTCCGACCACTAGTTGCGCAGTTCTAACGTACAGTCCGTGTCATAAACATCTGCATCCTATCAATCAAAGTTGACAGGCCGTCTGAATCCCCTCGTACCGTTTCCCAAAATAGCACGCGTTGGCTTTGAGATTGTTATCAGTCCGATCCAATAAGCCACCTGCTATCGGTTGCGTCAGACTGTAATACTGCGTCTCGGCTTATCGTTCGTTATCAGATTTGTGACTAGTAGCTAGGCCCACCCTAGCTACATATATATATATATATATATGGTATTTTTACTTATTCAGAAGATAGAAGCCAAATTATTATTAAAAATGATAATGCTATAAAGTTTATAAATACGTTACTTAAAGCTCCGCCTATATTTAGAAACACCAAAGATTGTAATTCAATCAAAATATTTCTTTGTAGATCATTGCGAGTTTTTTTACCTGTTACTTTATTTCATTGACGTTTTTTCGATTTAAAAAATTGTGACATTTTTCTGCCATTTTTTTCCCGCTCTGTGAAATGTGACACATGTACCGCCCCCTCACCCCCTCCCCCCTCACCCCCCCCCCCCCCACACACACACACAATGTATAACGCTACACAAACTCCGAGCCAATCAAATTAGATTTGTGAGAAACATCTAGATATTAGCCTCCCTCCCCTCCCCGCCACAAACCGGTGTAATCCCAACTCCTCCTCCCCCCCCCCCCCACCCCCACCCTCCCAACATATAGAGCGTTAATTCGTCAGGTAAGAAAACATGAAGAGACAAGCGCCGAAAGTTTGACCAACGATTTTATTTTAAAATAGATTTTAACATTCAAATCATGAGTTATCATTGCATACATTTGTTGTAAACAAAGGTGGGGTGGGGGAGGGGGAGGGGCACGACTAACGGGGTCAGTGACCCGAGTTTATGTCTAGTGGTGAAAACATTTTGAAAGTGAACAAATCACATGAAATGGGTACAACACATCTCCACATCACATGAAATACAATCGTCTAGCTCCTGAATAGGGCTCCAGTAACCCAATAGTAGGTCTTCGACCAAACAGGAAAGGTATTTTTAAAAGTCATATTTGCAAATCATTCCTAACTGCTTTTTTGTAGCTCTAACTATATAAATAGACCATAATATATCAGGTTACTAACTAACATTTCTTTGCAAGTCAAACTGATCTTGTCGCTAAAGTCAGATGATTGCTGCCTCTACTAAATGTATCATCAAACAAACAAACAAACAATCAATCAAACAAACAAACAAATAAATATTCTGTTTTTGAGCCACATTTTAACATCGACCCAACATTTTCTTTCTTTGAAGGCGCCTGACTGCTTAAAGATTATTAATGAACAACTAATTAGACCCATTAGCAACATAGTTTAATGTCTATTGAACGAGGTTTAGGGTCAAAGGTCGTTTGGATACCAAATTCAGTGAGCTAAGACGAAGATTTATGGACAGAGGTCCAAGATCAAGAATGTTAAAAATATCACGTGACGAGTGTCTGAAACACCTAAACACACATCCAGATACACACACACACTCACACTCACACACACACTCACACTCAATCCCTCACACACACACTCACACTCACACACACACTCACACACACACGCTCACACATCCAGTAACACTCACACACTCACACACATCCAGACACACTCACACACTCACACACACACACTCACACACACTCACACACACACACACACACTCACACACTCACACACTCACACACATCCAGACATACCACACACTGACACACTGACACACTCATACACACACTCACACTGACACACTCATACACACACTCACACTGACACACTCACACACTCACACACAAACACATTCACACTCACTCACACTCACACACATCCAGACATACTCACACACAAACACTCACACACACTCACACACAATACACACACACACTCACACTCACACTCACTCACACACATACACACACACACACACACACTTACAATCACACAGAACTACACACACACACATTGACATCAAAACGTGTTTATAATAAAGCTGAGTATGATGACAAAAATTGTTAACATTTTAAACACAAAATTTGATAACATTGTTATCAGATAAAATTTGATAACGTTTGAAACACGTAAAATATGTCAACAATTGAAAATGTTACATTTGAATTAGGTTCATGTGTCGGCTGTATTCTACATGAGCAAAATATTTTATCACTGAACCAAAGTGATCTACGAACATTACTATCACACACATTTTAGATCCTTTAACAAAACATTTGAACTTAAACGTTGATGGACCTATGGCCAACAATCGGTCAACATTGAGTTCAAGAAAAAAACATAATACAGAAAAGAAAAAAGCGACACAATACAACAATAATTAAAGTCTTGTGTGCACACATTTCAACCACCCCCCTCCCCCCCCCCCCACTCCCCCCCAAAATCACAAGTAACCTGACGTAGGATACATATTTGTTTTGTTACATCCCGAAACACCAGTTGGCCAAAAATACAAGATGGAATTAAATAGGGGTGGAGGGAAGGGATTGGGGGTAGGGGGGAATTAATGGCAATATCACATTAAAGTGGGGGATCTGGTGGAGCCTATAAAGTTTGGGGATGGGGTGGGGGAATCACGCACACAAGCACCCCCACACAGCAACCCCACACAGCCCCACACACAGCCCCACACACAGCCCCCACACACAGCCCCCCACAGCCACCCCACACAGCCCCACACACAGGCACCCCACACAGCCCCACACACAGCCACCACACACAGCCACCCCACACAGCCCCCCACAAACAGCCACCCCACAAATAGCCACCCCACACAGCCCCCCCCACACAGCCACCCCACACACAGCCCCCACACACAGCCACCCCACACAGCCCCCACACACAGCCACCCCACACAGATCCCCACACACAGCCCCCACACACAGCCACCCCACACAGATCCCCACACACAGCCCCCACACACAGCCACCCCACACAGATCCCCACACACAGCCCCCCCACACAGCCCCCCCACACAGCCCCCACACACAGCCACCCCACACAGATCCCCACACACAGCCCCCACACACAGCCTCCCCACACAGATCCCCACACACAGCCCCCGCACACAGCCACCCCACACACAGCCACCCCACACAGCCCCCACACACAACTGGAGTGACTGGGCTATCACAATGAATAAAACGTTTGAGGCCAGGTACACATAGGGTACAAAGGTCAAGGTGATTTGGTTTCTTGAGAAAAGGGCGCCATATTGGTCCCCAACCTAAGACTATCCATATAGAAGTTGTGTGTACATGTACATCAGGATGTGATGTGTACATGCACATCAGGATGTGATGTGTTCAGTGCATAAAGTTGAAGCTAAATATCCAAGACTCATTCGAGTCATTAGAGAATCACATGTAACAATGTACACTAATTAATCTTTGAATTGATTGGCTCATTAAGAATGATGAGATTGAAGTTGGGGGCGTGTACACGTCCCACCCTATGTGTACTTGTGTACGACACCGATGCTAGCCATGCCCAACTTTTAGACTTGCATGAAGCAGACGAGAGACTGACGAAGGCTTGCATCGTCAACATCGAGCTGCGGGGGACAGGGCGAGACTCGACTCGTCCCGGGCTACATTTCCGTTAGGGCGCCCGTCCCTCCGGCTGGAGGCGAGGGCCCGCCTTTCCCTCCCCACCTCCTCCAGCGACTGGTACAGGTGCACACTCCCCCCCTCCGTGTCGGAGCTGTACTGCAGCTGGTCGTACGTCGAGCAGTGCTCGCAGGAGCCCGGCTCACTGCCGCATCCGGAGTGGCAGGACGGGCTCCGCAGGAGCGAGTCCTTCTCGCTGGGCTGGGGTGACTCTGACTCCAGGGAACCAATGCCCAGCGATGCCGCGTCACAACCGTTTATAACTGCGCCGTTCGACGCTGAGATGGAGACAGAGTTGTTAGTCGCGTCATCAATATCCGCAGGATGTGACGTCACGGCGTCTTGGCACGCGCCTGGTGACGTCACGTCACAGTTCTCATAGTCGCAGCTTTTTCTCGACGCTCGTGTGACGGGAGTGACGTTCTCGCGAGAACTTCTCGCCTTGTGACGTCGCTCGCTGGACCGGCATGCTTTGGGCGCCTCGTGAATGACGGAGCACGTGCTGCTTGAACACGTGACCAGTGGATGTGAGGTGGAGTGCTGGGGTAGAGCCGAATGTAAGATTCCACTGTACACATCCACCGAGTCGAGTGGCGCGGACCGGCGCTTGTGTCGCGTGACGGAGGCGGCCGACGGCTTGCCGATGGTCTCCGAGGCGCTGGAGCTCTTGACCATCATCTCAAAGCTCGGGACGCTGGGTCGGTTGCGCCGGACCCCCCTCCTCTCCCCCTTACTGCTGCTCGTGCTTCCCCCCTGGCTGCTCGACTTTTTCTTTCGTTTCTTCTCGCGGACGTTGTAGTACTTGGAGTCCCCGGGGGTCGGGGCGTGCCCGGGGGTCGGGGCGTGCTGGCCCTCGAACACGTCGTCCGCACCGTCGCTGTGTGTCGGCGACTCGGCCGGCAAGACGTGGATCTCGTCCATCAGGCTGCTGTGTAGCGAGGGCGGCGCGCGCACGCTGGAGGTGACACACCCCTTCCGGTTGACCTCTGAATAGAGGGGCGGGGCCGTGGCCTTGTTGAAGGGGTCGCCCTTCTCCTCCATGTTCTCTTTGAAAATGTCCGTGTACCGAGGCAGACGAGAGTCTCCGATCTCCGCGTACTCAGCCTCGCACGCTTTCTGCTCACACTCACTGTCAAGGTCATCTGGAGGGGATTTCTCAGCCTCGTTTCCGTCCTGGGAGTCACCGTCAGCTGTGGACACGAGACACAATCAACATTAATTTCAAATTAACAATCAATTAATGACATGGTTAATTACTCTTTCAACTAGAAAATACTATTCTTTATTGAACATTGAAAATAACAAATTTTAAACGTGTTACATGACTCCCAACCTGCCTGATTCCCCACCTCCCTGACTCCCCACCTGCATGACCCCCACCTGCCTGACTCCCCACCTGCATGACTCCCCACCTCCCTGACTCCCCACCTGCCTGACTCCCCACCTGCCTGACTCGCCACCTGCATGACTCCCCACCTGCCCACCTCCCTGACTCCCCACCTGCCTGACTCCCCACCTGCCTGACTCCCCACCTGCCCACCTGCTTGACTCCCCACCTGCCTGACTCCCCACCTGCCTGACTCGCCACCTGCATGACTCCCCACCAGCCCACCTCCCTGACTCCCCACCTGCCTGACTCCCCACCTGCCTGACTCCCCACCTGCCTGACTCCCCACCTGTCAGACTCCCCATCTGCATGACTCCCCACCTGCCCACCTGCTTGACTCCCCACCTCCCTGACTCCCCACCTGCTTACTCCCCACCTGCCTGACTCCCCACCTGTCTGACTCCCCACCTGTCTGACTCCCAACCTGCCTGACTCCCCACCTGCCTGACTCCCCACCTGCCTGACTCGCCACCTGCATGACTCCCCACCAGCCCACCTCCATGACTCCCCACCTGCCTGACTTCCCACCTGCATGACTTCCCACCTGCCTGACTCGCCACCTGCATGACTCCCCACCAGCCCACCTCCCTGACTCCCCACCTGCCTGACTCCCCACCTGCCTGACTCCCCACCTGCCTGACTCCCCACCTGTCAGACTCCCCACCTGCATGACTCCCCACCTGCCCACCTGCCTGACTCCCCACCTGCCTGACTCCCCACCTGTCAGACTCCCCACCTGCATGACTTCCCACCAGCCCACCTCCCTGACTCCCCACCTGCCTGACTCCCCACCTGCCTGACTCCCCACCTGTCAGACTCCCCACCTGCTTACTCCCCACCTGTCAGACTCCCCACCTGCATGACTCCCCACCTGCCTGACTCCCCACCTGCCTGACTCCCCATCTGTCAGACTCCCCACCTGCATGACTCCCTACCTGCCCACCTGCCTGACTCCCCACCTGCCTGACTCCCCACCTGCCTGACTCCCCACCTACCTGACTCCCCACCTGTCAGACTCCCCACCTGCATGACTCCCCACCAGCCCACCTCCCTGACTCCCCACCTGCCTGACTCCCCACCTGCTTGACTCCCCACCTGCTTACTCCCCACCTGCCTGACTCCCCACCTGTCTGACTCCCCACCTGCCTGACTCCCCACCTGTCAGACTCCCCACCTGTCTGACTCCCCACCTGCCTGACTCCCCACCTGCCTGACTCCCCACCTGCCTGACTCCCCACCTGCCCACCTGTATGACTCTCCACCTGCCTGACTCCCCACCTGCTTGACTCCCCACCTGCCTGACTCCCCACCTGCTTACTCCCCACCTGCCTGACTCCCCACCTGTCTGACTCCCCACCTGCCTGACTCCCCACCTGTCAGACTCCCCACCTCCCTGACTCCCCACCTGCCCACCTGCATGACTCCCCACCTGCATGTCTCCCCACCTGCCCACCTGCATGACTCCCCACCTGCCCACCTGCCCACCTGCCTGACTCCCCACCTGCCCACCTGCATGACTCCCCACCTGCCTGACTCCCCACCTGCTTGACTCCCCACCTGTCTGACTCCCCACCTGCCTGACTCCCCACCTGCATGACTCCCCACCTGCCTGACTCCCCACCTGCTTGACTCCCCACCTGCCTGACTCCCCACCTGCCCACCTGCATGACTCCCCACCTGCATGTCTCCCCACCTGCCCACCTGCATGACTCCCCACCTGCCCACCTGCCCACCTGCCTGACTCCCCACCTCCCCACCTGTCTGACTCCCCACCTGTCTGACATACATACCTGCACTGGAGTAAGTGTGGTTGTCAGGGTCACACAGAGGAAGGCACCTGAAAAAATCATCAAGATGTTTAAAGTCTACAGTCACATGACTTGTGGTAGATAAGTCTAGCTGACATCACAGTGTCCTCATTAACCTGATACTTAATTACTGTTTCTTTCTGTCATCAACTCACGTCATCAACTCACGTCATGACGTCTGATGTTGTTTTTTTTTTAAATTTCACATGGAAGTGAAAATGTCACTACAACCATTTAACCGGGGTCATTAACAAGGGTCACTAACTGACGTCACAAGCTCGGGTCACTAACTGACGTCACTAGCCCGGGTCACTAACTGACGTCACTAGCTCGGGTCATCGGGTCACTAACTGACGTCACTAGCTCGGGTCACTAACTGTCGTCACTAGCTCGGGTCACCAGCTGACGTCACTAACTGACGTCACTAGCTCGGGTGACCGACCTTGTCTTCTTCGTGTAGAAGGTGATGGCGAAGATGATGATGATGATGACGACACAAGCGGCCGTGGAGCCTAGGACGATGGCCAGAAACTTTTCGTCGGTCGTGTCGAACCCCGAGGATTGAACTCCAGCTGCAAGGTCAAGGTTACATTCATTAGGCTACAGACATACAAGAAGGTCACATATGTATCCAAATATATTCTGACCAGCCCCCCATCCCCACCCTATACTAACCAACCGCCCCTCCTCTACTGACCAGGTTATTCCCCCCCCCCCCCCCCACCCCCTCTACTGACCAGGTTCCCCGCCACCCTCCCCCCACCCCACCCCCTCTACTGACCAGGCCCACCCCCTCTACTGACCAGGTTCCCCGCCACCCTCCCCCCCCCCCCACCCCCTCTACTGACCAGGCCCACCCCCTCTACTGACCAGGTTCCCCGCCACCCTCCCCCACCCCACCCCCTCTACTGACCAGGCCCACCCCCTCTACTGACCAGGCCCACCCCCTCTACTGACCAGGTTCCCCCCCACCCCACCCCCTCTACTGACCAGCCCCCCCCTATACTGACCAGGTACAACCCCACCCCCCTCTACTGACCAGGGTCACAGTCCGTGTCCCCGTCACAACAGAAGTACTGGAGCTTGTACTGTTTGACCTCTTGAGGTGGCACGGTCACCAGGTCCAGTCTGGGGAGAGAGAACACAAGTTTAACTGGACATCTGGATATACGGACATCTGGATATACGGACATCTGGATATACGGACATCTGGATATACGGAGATCTGGATATACGGACATCTGGATATACGGACATCTGGATATACAGACATCTGGATATACGGGCATCTGGATATACAGACATCTGGATATACTGACATCTGGATATACAGACATCTGGATATACGGACATCTGGATATACTGACATCTGGATATACAGACATCTGGATATACGGACATCTGGATATACGGACATCTGGATATACAGACATCTGGATATACAGACATCTGGATATACGGACATCTGGATATACAGACATCTGGATATACGGACATCTGGATATACAGAAATCTGGATATACGGACATCTGGATATACGGTCTTTGGACATTTGGACATCTAGATATATGGAGATATAGAGGCACGGACATTTGAACAGTCTCATACACAGACAGGACAAAAGTGAAAATAAAACTGAAGTTGGACAGCTCTAAATCGCAACGGTCACACTACTGCATAGCCACTACCACACTACCACACTACCATGACCACACTACCACACTACCAGGACCACACTACCACACTGCCATGACCACACTACCACACTGCCATGACCACAATACCATGACCACACTACCATGACCACACTACCATGACCACACTACCATGACCACACTATCATGACCACACTACCATGACCACACTGCCATGACCACACTACCATGACCACACTATCATGACCACACTACCATGACCACACTACCATGACCACACTACCACGACCACACTACTATGACCACACTGCCATGACCACACTACCATGACCACACTATCATGACCACACTACCGTGACCACACTACCATGACCATACTACCATGACCACACTACCATGACCACACTGCCATGACCATACTACCATGACCACACTACCATGACCACACTACCATGACCACACTGCCATGACCACACTACCATGACCACACTATCATGACCACACTACCATGACCATACTACCATGACCACACTACCATGACCACACTACCATGACCACACTGCCATGACCACACTACCATGACCACACTATCATGACCACACTACCATGACCACACTACCATGACCACACTACCACACTACCATGACCACACTACCATGACCACACTATCATGACCACACTACCATGACCACACTACCATGACCACACTACCACGACCACACTAGTATGACCACACTGCCATGACCACACTACCATGACCACACTATCATGACCACACTACCATGACCACACTATCATGAACACACTACCATGACCACACTATCATGACCACACTACCGTGACCACACTACCATGACCACACTATCATGACCACACTACCATGACCATACTACCATGACCACACTACCACACTACCATGACCACACTACCATGACCACACTACCATGACCACACTGCCATGACCACACTACCATGACCACACTACCATGACCACACTACCACACTACCATGACCACACTACCATGACCACACTACCACACTAACATGACCACACTACCATGACCACACTACCATGACCACACTACCATGACCACACTACCATGACCACACTACCATGACCACACTACCATGACCACACTACCATGACC